>NW_012104253.1:4859356-4860081 GCF_000951045.1 Mandrillus leucophaeus
GCGGGTCGTGAGATCAGGAGATCGAGACCATCCTAGCTAACATGGTGAAACACTGTCTCTACTAGAAATACAAAAAATTAGCTGGGTGTGGTGGCACATGCCTGTAGTCTCAGCTACTTGGAAGGCTGAGGCAGGAGGATCGCTTAAACCCGGGAGGCAGAGGTTGCAGTGAGCCGAGATCGCGCCACTGCACTCCAGGCTGGGCAACAGAGCGAGACTCCATCTCAAAAGAAAAAAAGAATTTTTAAAATAGATATATTTTAACTCAGGATATCTGAAATATCCATTAAACATGTAATTAATATAAAAATTATTAGTATATTTTTACACTATTTTTTATAATAAGTTTTTGAAATCCAGTGTGTATTTTGGGGATGTATATTACATTATTAATTTTTAAAATTGTAAAACACACATAACATGAAATTTGCCATTTTAACCATTTTAAGTGTACTATTTAGTGTTGTTTATTGCTTTCACAATGTTGTGTAACCATCACCACCATAGAAAATTTTTCATCGCCTCAAACAGAAACTCGGTAACTGTTAAGCATTACCTCCCCATCTCCCCTCCCTGCCATCGCCTGTCTTTAACTTGGCTTTTTCTTCTGGACATGTGTCCTTTACAAGATATACATTTTGTGATTATCTTCTGGTTTGTGGTTTGTGTAGTCACTTTCTTAATGATGTTATTTGATGAATGGAAGTTCTTAATTTCTCAATGAT
>NW_012104253.1:4861146-4865589 GCF_000951045.1 Mandrillus leucophaeus
AAGCCTTGCCAGGTAGTTGGGATCTTATCCTGCAGGGGACACATGGTCAAACTGGCACTGGTTTGGTTGCTTGCTCAATGACAACCCCAGCAGCAGGGAGGTGGACGGTTTGGAGGCCATAAGACTACTTAGCCTGGTGAATCCGAAAAGTACCCACAGGTAGAATTGACAGCATCTGGTGACAAACGGGATGTGAAGAGTTTGGGAGATAAGGATGATCTTGAAGATTCTGGAATAAATTGGTTTTACGTTTACCTTGCTGATAACAGGACATTACTAACCTTTCTCTGTTTTGAAGCTTTATGGTCTAGAAAAGAAATCTTCAATGCTAAATTCCTACCTTATTCTCACTTGTCTAAACCGGAGACACATCACAGGTAATCTACTATGCTTTGCATCCGAGCTTTCAGTTCAGACAGGTTTATTTTATTCGTTGGAATATATATTTGAAACCTTTTGTATGCAAAAGTCAAGCCTGGAGCAAATTTTTATTGTTAAATTATAAGCTTGTAAAAGTGAAGGTTTTAATGCAAGTGCTCACCCAACCTTAACCGTAGTGACACACACATGGTAGCATGTCTGAACGAAAAGCTGTCAGAAAGAGCAGATTTCAATTTAAATATATCAGTGATTTCAAGACCAGCTCTAATGAGTTTCAGAACCTTTGTGTCAGTCTCATGTTTTTTTTCTTAAATGCTCTGAAGTCATTTAAAATTAATAAGCCAGTTTTTATTTGATAGAGTTTACAACAGAAATGCTAGCATCGGCTTTGAAGTCCTTGTTCTCGTGTGGTCTTTAAAGTGAATTAGTGGCTGTGGTTTCTGGAACCAGAAGGAGGTTGGCTTCTCATTAATGGGCACGTAGACTGACCTGAGGGACTGCTAGTGTCCAGTTAAGTGGCATCTAAATGCAGACACTGCATCAAGTGAATGTAGGTATGTAGTGACAAAGGCAGAATTTCAGTTAATGTAGATGTGAAATGGAGTTTCTTTGAGTTACTGAAGTGTTGAGCCAAGTTACATTGAGGCTTTTGGAACATAGTAATTCCCAAACTGAAAGAGATTTATTGAGACGAGTCAGTCTTTCTCTGTGTCACGCACACACACACACACACATACAGGCACGCACATCGTATCACACAGTCACACACAAGTCTCACTGATCTAGTGCCTTTTCTTTTTTGGCAGTTACCTGTTACCAAGCACCACTGATGTGCGAAGAACATCGTTAGGTGCTGGGATTGCAGAGAGGCGCTGGTGTGGTTTCCGTTTGCAAGGAGCATTCAGTCTAGTGGAAAACCAAATGCAGTACATAATGTAATTGCATTGAGGGGTTGGGGGAGTAGCCCAGAGGCAGGGAAAACAGCAGAAAGAGTGGGAGTCGGGAAGACTTCGCAGAGGTGGGACTGGTCGCTGACCCCTGAATAGGACGTAGGAGTTTGTCCAATGGAGGGTAGAGGGCACAGCGTGGCCACACAGTGGGACTGGAGTGTGGTGTGCACAGGGAAGTGGCAAGGTAGACATGCTGGAAGGGAGGGAACAGAACTCTCGAGGTAGCACTTTACTCAGTGCCAAGATCCGCATTAACACAGTTCCACTGAATCCTCTGCAGGCCTGCGAGGTCTGGTTGCTTCTGTTCTCATTTGACAGTGAGGAAATTGAGGCCTATTTGCTGGCCTGTCTGTTTCAGGACGTCAGTTCATACCTAGTTGGTGATAATCCCCGGACTTAATCTGGTATCTAACTGAACTATCTTCTCTATCCAGTGTACTGTGCTGACTTCATCTTGTAACCATGGGAGCTGGTCATTCATTCCATAAACATTTATTGAGACCTTCTGCTCATCTCCTGCAGATTTACATTTCAACACAAGCTGTGGAGATGCTTTAAGCAGTGGAGGGAGGTGCTCAGGAATCTTGCTAAAATGGAAGGACTTAAACCAGTGCTGGCACATAGTAAGAACCCAGGGAACACTTACTGGATAAAAAGTACAACTGTGTGGGGCCATGAGTAGTAGTGACTGTGTTGTTTGCAAGGTCAACACTTTTCGGCACAGTGCTAGATTTTCTTTCTGATGTGTGGGTAGGTACTTCCTTCCTGGAGAGGCTGCCGAGAGGAATTAAAAGCACCATAAGAACACGACAGTGGACCGAAGCAAATTTGCATTAAGAAAAGGCCATTCGAAGTCAAATTCACTTACTTTTATTCTTTTGAATTTAAGGGGGGCCGCTCAATTTCACATAACACTTATCCCTGTGCTGTAATAGAGAATGCTGTCTGAGCATGTCTGGGGAGTACTAGTGGATGGTGTCAGGCTGCAGTGAGGTGCTGGTGGCCATGTCCAGGCTCTGTCCCTGACCTTGTCCTGCCTAACACTTCTGTCAGGAATGCAGAAGACCTGTTTCTGGATGATGGAAAACTGAGAAGGAAAGCTCCTATGTAGACCAGGCCCCTCTTGATTTAGAAAACGATTTGACACAAGCTGTTTGATGAACTTTCCTGGGAGTCATTTGGAAGGCAGAAGTGCGGCGGTGATCTGGTTAGGCTTTGTGTTTCCTCCCATCTCATCTTGAATCATCATCTCCGTAATTCCTGTGATCACCACGTGTCAAGGGAGAGAGCGCGTGGAGGCAGGTGAATCGTGGGGGTGGCTTCCCCGTGTTGTTCTTGTGATAGCGAGTGAGTTCTTACAGGAGCTGATGGTTTTATAAGAGGCTCTTCTCCCTTTGTTTGGCACTTCTTCCTGCTGCCTTGTGGAGAAGGTGCCTTGCTTCCTCTTTCTCTTCTGCCATGATTGTGAGTTTCCTGAGGCCTCCCCAGCCATGCTGAACTGTGAGTCAAACCTCTTACCTTTATAAATTACCCCGTCTCGGGCAGTTCTTTATTGCAGTGTGAGAATGGACTAATGTAGGTGGGAAGACCGATGACCAGACATTGGAACCCTGGAGTCATCTTCTTTCTTTGTCAGTTATTCATTTTGTGACCATAGCCAAGTCCCTCAAGCAATCTGAGCCTCAGTTTCCATACTGACTGAAAAAAAAAAAAAAGGGTAGGGGGGAAACTTGCCTTGTTTCTCCTACAGGAGTGTGAAGCCAGGTGTAAAATGGAAGGAAAGATATTTCTAGATACAGAGGATTTTTACAAGTGCATGTTTTACAAACGAAGCTTCCTGTCATGACCCTTTAGGGGTGCTGAAGAGGGGTTTCTTGGACTAGGTGTGAAAGACGTTGATGGCCTGGGATGGTCCTTGCCAGTTCAGTGAACTGTTGAGTAACTTACATTCAGGGAACTTGTGGGTGTTAAAGGCACCTGCTTCAGCTCCATTCTCTTGAATCCCTAGTTCAGGAAGCTATCAGGAAGTAAGACACATGGGGAGAAGCTAAATGTCAGTAAAACACTTGAATAACAGCTGATCACAACAGAGGATCTCACCAGTCGGCAAAGGATTAATTATCAAAATTCTAGGCGGAAATTGCTAAGAAAACTTGAGAGGCAAGAAAGAGTCAAATGATTTATGAGTTTACTACATAAAAAATATAGCTATACTTTAAAGACAATTAACGATAGCTTCCAAATATTGAACATTATAAACTCTTAAAATAAGGTTTATTCATAGTCTATCCAGACAATATACATGGTAAATAATAGAAAAGGGTAAAAATATATACCTGGTGGTAAATGGTATCAGAATAATAATGAATAGGCCTTTGACTACTTTGTTAATTCTTTAAAATAGCCAGTATTAATAGAATAAAAATATAATTTTTTTAAAAGGCTGGAGCCAGTTAGTAACTTCCTGTAGCAAAGATGAGCCAGTTTGGGGCATTTTCTGCCAACTTTTAATTTTTAAAAAAGTGAGATTTAATTTGTACATAATGAAGTACATGTGTATTAAATATAGGGTTTTTATTTTTTTTATTTTTTGAGACGGAGGTTTGCTCTTGTTGCCCAGGCTGGAGTGCAGTGGCGTGATCTCAGCTCACCACAGCCTCCCCCTCCCGGGTTCAAGCAGTTCTCCTGCCTCAGCCTCCTGAGTAGCTGGGATTACAGGCATGCGCCACCATGCCCAGCTAATTTTGTGTTTTTAGTCGAGACCGGGTCTCTCCATGTTGGTCAGGCTGGTCTCGAACTCTCGATCTCAGATGATCCGCTCGCCTCCCAAAGTGCTGGGATTACAGGCGTGAGCCACCGCACCCAGCCACATTAGTTTTTATACTCAAGTAGCACAACCAAGATGAAGACATGGAACATTTCTGGCAACCTAGAAAACTCCCCACTGTCCTTTCCCTGTCAGTGCCGGGTGCGGTGGCTCACACCTGTAATCCTGGCACTTTCAGAGGCTGAAGCAGGCGGGTCGTGAGATCAGGAGATCGAGACCATCCTAGCTAACATGGTGAAACACTGTCTCTACTAGAAATACAAAAAATTAGCTGGGTGTGGTGGC
>NW_012104253.1:4866159-4884747 GCF_000951045.1 Mandrillus leucophaeus
GACTGATCCCTTGGGGGAATAGAGACATTTTGGCTGTCACACCTGGGCCTGGGGTGCTGTAAACACCCTGCAAGACACAGGACAGCCCCACAGCAAAGAACTGTCTGGCCTAGAGTGTCAGCAGGTTGAAGCTGGGAGCCTCTCAGCATGAGATGGTGAGAGCGTTCTTGTGTGTTTGCTACTGGAAGCATTGTTGCTTTGTGTGTCACTGTTAGGTCTGCATCCATCTCTTCTTAATCCTTGTAGATGTGATGAGAAGAATTTAAGAGAAATCTTGGTCATTCCATATCTGTGACTGTTGGGAACAGGCCCCCCCAAAATCTAGCCATAAACTGGCCCCAAAATTGGCCATAAACAAAATCTCTGCAGCACTGTAACATGTTCATAATGGCCCTAACGCCCAAACTGGAAGGTTGTGGGTTTACAGGAATGAGGGCAAGGAACACCTGGCCCAAAATCGCTTAAAGGCATTCTTAAGCCACAAACAATAGCATGAGCGATCTGTGCCTTAAGGACATGCTCCTGCTGCAGTTAACTAGCGCAACCTGGTCCTTTAATTCGGCCCATCCCTTTGTTTCCTGTAAGGGATACTTTCAGTTAATCGAATATCTATAGAAACAATGCTGTGGCGGGCGCGGTGGCTCACGCCTGTAATCCCAGCACTTTGGGAGGCCGTGGCGGGTGGATCACGAGGTCAGGAGATCGAGACCATCCTGGCTAACCCGGTGAAACGCCGTCTCTACTAAAAATACAAAAAATTAGCCGGGCGTAGTGGCGGGCGCCTGTAGTCCCAGCTACTCGGGAGGCTGAGGCAGGAGAATGGCGTGAACCTGGGAGGCGGAGCTTGCACTGAGCCGAGATTGCACCACTGCACTCCAGCCTAGGCAACAGAGTAAGACTCCGTCTCAAAAAAAAAAAAGAAACAATGCTAATGACTGGCTTGTTGTTAAATGTGTGGGTGAATCTCTGTTTGGGGTTCTCAGCTCTGAAGGCAGTGAGACCCTGATTTCCTACTTCACACCTGTATATTTCTGTGTGTGTGTCTTTAATTCGTCTAGCGCCACTGGGTTAGGGTCTCCCCGACCGAGCTGGTCTCTACAGTGCCCTTAGACTTTTATTTAAAACAAAGCTCAGCACATTAATTATGGGAGCTTTATGTGGACCATATTAGCATATGGAACTGAAGTTTCGCTTCTTGGTGGCTTAAAAGCAATACTTAAAGTATGAATATAAATGGCTTGGCATTTGCAGAAACTAGAGATTTTTTTACCCCTTTGATTCAATTATTAAGAACTTGATTTAACATTTTTGTCATTGTTGCTTTTTAACTTTCAGATTAGAACTGTATTGAAGACAGAAATACTGACATTTTTTCCTGCACAAAATATTCAATTCGGAAAATAAATGGACTCTAAAGCGTGCTGTTAATTTTTATCAGGGCTCTTACCAGTTCTTTGCACTCAGTGCCATGATTAACTAACTGGACATTTGCCAGGTGGAAGGGAATTTGTCCTTTAATTTTTTTCATGTAGTGCAGTTGTATTTTTACTTGTCAGGTCTCCCATAAAACTGACTACTTAAATATACAAATCTTAGTAAAGTAGGTGGTGGCATTTTAGAGTAGTTAGAGAAGGGGAAGCAGTACTTTCTGAAGAGGTATTCTTGAATGACAGCTGTCATTCAAGACGGATCATGATGGAGAAGTGGTGTTATGAAAACTTCTCTCTGTGTTCATGACCGTATCAAGCAGATTCGTAGTATACCTGAGTTAAAATTAACTTCTAATAAGAATTTGTGGTGGTAGAGTGGTCATCCAGTATGTGTTGTGGGATGGCAGTTGCTTTGCTTTGTGAGAATGACCCTGGCAAGGGGATCAGTTGGTCTATGTTTAGATGCTAGGGTATTGTTTTAAAATCCCTACTACTGTCATCCCAGCACTTTGGGAGGCCGAGGCGGGCAGATCACCTGAGGTCGGGAGTTCAAGACCAGCCTGGCCGACATGGAGAAACCTCCTCTCTACTAAAAATACAAAATCAGCTGGGCGTGGTGGCATGCGCCTGTAATCCCAGGAGGCTGAGGCAGGAGAATTGCTTGAACCCGGGAGGCGGAGGTTGCAGTGAGCTGAGATTGCGCCACTGCCCTCCAGCCTGGGCAACAAGAGCAAAATCTGTCTCAAAATAAAATAAAATATCCTACTAATGCCTGTTGCTATTTTAGGCCACTGCTGGCTCCCTCTTGTACTTTTCTGCATTTGTGTGAATGGTGTGCACTAGAGGGAGTGCCATAGTTGAAATCAGAACTCCTGCGTTTGAGTGAGTCACAGCTCTGCCTGTAAATCACCAAAGCGGTGGCAGGTCACTTGGCCACAGTTTCTCCATGTGGTAATGGGGCTGCCAGTCACTGCCTTAGGTTGGTATTGGCAAGATTGGATGAGAAGTGTGAGAGCACTTCGTGAAGTATAAATCTTCACAAAAATGTAAGGGACCCACTTCGTGGAACTACCCGTTTTAAAAATCCCTGTTACGGTATGTGTTACATCTGCGCAGAGACAGCACTTGAGGTGAAGAGGATTGGAATCTCCTGTACTTTCTGGCTGGATGACCTGCTACAGGGTTTTTCTGGGCCTTTTATCTGTAAAACGGGAGTGATGGCCACTGTGTGGTTTACATTTGTTAATACATACAAGATGCTTAGGACATTTTATTGTGTCTGTCACACAATAGGCACTCAGTGTTCATTGTTATTTTTATTGTTACTGTCAGAGCTGATTTGAATGAGTGAAATTTAGGAGCTACCCCATTTCTACACATACTGACCAGTCTGCTGGACCCAGGTGAGATTCGTCCTGGAATATTTAGTCCTGGTTGCCAGCCCTTTGTGGGCAGGTGGGCATGGTGCTCATGGAGGATCTGCTGTGAGAGGAGAAGGTGGCGCCTGGGCTCAGCAGTGCCAGGTTCAGTCACTCGCTGATCACCTGCTTCCTCTCCATCATTTCCTCAGTGGTGCCGCATGAGCCCCGTAGAGGCCTGAGAGCAAAATCCCTTCCTGCCGACAGTTCCTAGCCTGATGTTTGGCACTTGGTATTTTATCACGTCTGTTGAATAAATGTTCGCTATTTGCAGGTCAGATCAAAGGTGTATTAGATATCCTGAAGAACAAGTAATTGATATAGCTGGAGTCTTTGGTGCTGGTGTCAGAAGCCTTTGACTTTTTCCTCTATTTTAAAAACATGAAATTATTTTTGAATTTTAAGTCATATACATGGAATAAAAAATACTAGAAAATAGAAACTAGCATCAGGTAGAAAATTAAAGCTTCATATATTCTGTTTGACAGGGTTTCAGTGACCTAGAACCTCAAGTGGGCAGATCTGGACTGGCCAGAAACCTTAGTGTGAAATTCGGCTTCTCCCAGACTCCACTCCCATCGTGCATGTGTGTGTGCATATCTATGCACCCAGGGCAGGGAGGGCTTTATTTAGATAGCAGAGATCTTTCTTTACTCTCCTCCTCCTCAGTGGGAACCAGTGCTAATCTCAGTTCCTGGATTCAACTCGAGTGAGCATAAGTCACCTGGGAAACTTGCTAAAAACGCTGTTTCCTGGGCTTCCCTCTCTGGGCCCATGAGGCCCATCTTGAGCCATCAAGGCTGGGCTCACTCCCCCGTCCCTCCCATTTAATGGCTGGGGGTAGTGACTGCTTGTTTTTGGACCCACTCCAGAATATCTTACCATTTCCTCTACACTTCACAGTTTTCATCTGTTTCAAAGAACGAAAACAGGTGTGTGCAATTGAGGAGACCAAAATAAATCCTTAAGCATATAAGGTAGGCCTTATGGAGGCCTTAAAATTACTTGATTTTCATAAGTAACTTTGGGACTTAAAAAGATTCAGATGGGTTTCTATATTGGATTTGCTTCTGTTCAAGACTCCTGGTGTTGAGGCACCTCTTCCTCACGTTTTAACTAGCCAGTGTCTGTTTGGAGTACAGAGCACATGTTTCAAAGAACTTGGATGTATCCAAAAGCCATAAATTTAGGACTGAAATAGGATATTAGTTATCAGATGTCTGAGTGAATGCTGAACATAAATGGAAACGAAAGAGACAAGAAATGGTATATTAATGACAATCATGAAGCAGACCAAAAGCCTCACACCCTAAGCAAAGTCTCTTGTCCCCCGTTTAAGAGAATTGGGGTGCTCTGTTTATGTTTAGGTCTCTTGGCTTCTTTCCATCCCATCTCAGAGTTTCCCTTGTGTCTCACCAGTGCTCCTTTTCTTCGCTTTGCTTTTCTTGTCCAGCCTGTGCCCTTGGTGGTGTGATGCTTCCTGTGTCTGTGTTCTGTCACTTACTTGCCCTCCCTTGCGTCTTTCTTTTTTCTTCATCCTTTTAAATCTTCTTCCTTTTTTCCTGCAAATATGTTTGGTTCCTGTGAATAGAACAGTTCAGTGCAGAAAGGCACTAACATTTACCAGGTGCCTGGATCTTGGAGTGGAGATCCCATGAAGCAGAGGCACAGGCAGCGCCCAGGGAGCACACAGTGAGTGAGAAATGACTCGTGGAGACACCGTATTATGGCACATTCCAGCCCATCTTGACTCATAGTCATATGTTTGTGTGAATTTTTTTGAGAAGTACACCCAGAAGTTCATAATTAAAAAATAAAATTATTTTCTTTCTTCTTAGAGGCTTAAAACACACATTTATTATCTCAATAACACAATTATTTAAAAAATAAATAATTATTATTTATTATCTGAGTCAGGAAGTCAGGCATGGCTCAGTTGAACTGTCTGCTGCAGGGTCTCTCTCAAGGCTGCAGTCAGGGTGTGGTCTCATCTGAAGGTGTGACTGGGGAAGGGTGCCTTCCATGCCCACTCCTGTGATTGGCATCAGGCTTCAGTTCCTCAGTGCTTGGGTTTCTTGCTGGAGGCCACCCTCAGTTCCTTGCCACATCAGGCCCATAGATTTTATCAGATTCTCAGACTTCACCTACTCCTCTCCCCACGTTTTCCCACTTCCTCCATCACTTGTTTTGTTTTTCTTTCTTTTTTCTTGAGACAGGGCCTTACTCTGTCGCCCAGGCTGAGTGCAGTGGCATGATCTTGGCTCACTGCAACCTCCACCTCCTTGGCTCAGGCAATCCTCCCACCTCAGCTTCCTGAGTTGGTGGGACTACAGGCGTGTGCCACCACATCTAGCTAATGTTTGTATTTTTTGGTAGAAATGGGGTTTTGTCATGCTGCCCAGGCTGATCTCGAATTCCTGACCTCAAGTGATCTGCCCTTTGGGATTACAGGCGTGAACCACTGCACGCAGCCCCTCCACCACTTGTTTTGATTCATCCTTTGGCAGATTACTTTTCCTAAATGCTGAAGACCAGGGGCTGCTCAGTGTCTACGAAGTCCTTGTTTCTGGATGGATACTAACTTACTGGCACCTCTCAAGTGCCAGCAAACTCTGGTAGTAGGCGTTGTCTTCATGTTACATGTGAAGTAACAGACCAGGTGGGTAGCACCGCTTGGGGCCACACAGCTAAGACTCTAGTGCTCCTGCTGTGGGCACTGTGCCACCCTCTGCAGGGTCTCGTGTTGGGACTGCACTGGCGTTGCACCTTTTCATCGCTCTGTGTGCTCGTTGATTCTGCAAACCCCAGCTGCTCGGCTTCCCTTAACAAGCCCTCCTTCCCTGCCTCTGCCATTTCCGGTACTCTCTGTCTGGGATGTCTCCCTTCCCACATGGAAAATCCTGCCCATCTTTAGAGACTTAACTCGCATACCACCTCCTCTGTGAGTCATTGCCAGATCCCTCTCTTCCCGACAGTGACTGCAGCCTCTTTTCTGAATTCCAGCACGTGTCATGTATCCTGGTGTGACACGTCACAGTTTGCCTGGCTGGGCTCCCTGCTCCGAAGTCGTTAGCTCCTTAAAAGCGGTGAACTCATCTTGCTCGTTGTCCCCCCACAATGCCTTGCACACAGCAGACACACAGTGCAGGTTTGAGGAGCTGATGGACAAACCTTTGCTAGGAAGCTTTAAGGTGGGATTAAAGTGGCTCTGAAGCTGTAGAAAGGTACATTAGTGCATCAAGGATAAAATTATACCACTTTATGCCTTGGCTTCCTTTATTGTTTTCTATAAAATAATAGCTGTTTTACTTTGATAACTTTTCTGAGATTAAGCAAAATCTTTCTTGAAAGTTTAACACCTGTTCCTTTTCCTACTTTTTTGCAGATATAGTTCATCCTACAGTTTTCACACTTACTCACAAGAGTAGCACAGTAAATATTACATTTATTTCATTATGTCCTGTTTTTTAAAACATGGACATTTATTTTAAGCAGTTAAAGGCTAAAAGATGTGGTTATTTTGGTTATCCTTATGATGGGGTAACTTACTTTCACTAAAAGTCAGTGGGCATCTTCCAGTCAAATGGAGAAGTTGTCTGTTTCGTGATCCAAAGGTATGTTTTCCTTGTCAGCATCCTGTGCACCATTAAATTACTGTGAATAATTTGAAGTACTCAGCTTTATTTTTCGAGCTAAAAGGTTAATTTGCAAAATGACCACACTTGGGAAAGTTAGCAGACTCGTCCTAGGAACACGACAGGAGGTGCTCCAGATGCTGCCCAGCTGCCTCCCATGCTCTCTTGCCTGCCAAGTAAAATCCTCACATCACCGCCTGTCTCCCTGCACCCCCACCTGAGTTACTGTTAGACATGATTGCAGCATGTGGGGCATGCAGTGTGGGGGAGGCAGAAGGTGGGGAGTAGGTAAATATGAAAGGCAAGGCCTCTGCCCTCCTTGGCTGAGCGAGGTGTAAGTGGGCACTGTGGAGGCTGGGATGATCCTGAACCTAGGAACTGAGCCTGGGAGTTTGCTTTTCTGAGCTTGGCAGGCTGTTCTGGCATGAATTTAAATATGCTGCCACCTGGGAGAGGACACCTTAAAAAATAAATAAAAGGCAAATGTTAAAGGAAATCTACACATTGGTCAGTGGTCACTACCAGATGGGCAGTCTCTTACTTTTCTTCCAACCTATGATTATGATTCTGGGGAAAATAGGAAGTGGCAGTGGTCAATACGGAGTCAGTTCATGTTTATCAGCACCTTCTGTTTGCCAGGTCCTGCAGGAGAGCTAACGATTCTCTCTGCTGGGTCTCCTTCCGTCCTTTCCCCACATTCAGGCCTCAGCCTTCCGACTGGACCGGAAGGTCCTGCTCAGCACGGCCCAGTGCCTGTTCCCTGTTGTTGCTTCCTTCCTGTTTGCGACTGTTTGTCAAGTGTTCACCATCCGGCAGATGGGAATGTCTGTGAGGGCAGAAGCCAGGTCTGTCTTGCTCCCTGGTTGTCCACTTCACTCAGAGTGGGCGCTCTAAATATTTGCTGAGTGAGTGAATGAATGGATGAAATCCATGAGGCAACCCAGGAGCAGTTGCATGTGGCAGAAACCAAAGTGCTACATGGCATTTTGTAGACTGCATGGGGTAGACACTTAGAGGTCACTGGAGGTCATATGAAGATTTGACGGCAAAGAAATCTTAAACCTTGTCTTAGGGTTTGGCTAAGTGAATGAGGGGTGGATTATTCCAATAATTGGATTATTTTTCCAATCTGGAGAGTGGTGAAAACGTGTGTGTTTGGGGGAGGGGAGTTTGAACTGTTTCTACATCAAGTTTTTTTTACGGATTAATAATCTAAGATTACCTATAGGTTAATGCAACAGCTTGGTTTTTTTAAGAAATTAAAAGGTAAACAGGAAAAGTAATGGTCATTTTGCTGAGCATAGAGTCTTAACTGACAAAGCTAATGATCTAGAAAAACCTATGTTGGAAAATGTCACTTTATTCTATGTGTCTGGAAGTACAGATGGGAAAACAGATTTTTTTCTTTTTGCAGTAGATTCATTAAGTGTTTAAGAAGAGATTCTTTTCTGTACCATCTTCTACTGCCTGAGTAATTGGAGGCTAAATCTAAACTCCACATTGTCTTATGTCTCTTACAAAAGAGATAGCTGGATTGCAATCTTCTAACACTTAGATGGAGGTCCACTCCTAGGCATCTGTGCCAGTGCCTTGCTTAGAGCGAGATAATCCCTTCTGCAACTGCCGTGTACAAAGCGAATATGGCAGAAACTAAAGACTAATAACAGCTGACGCCTACTGAGCACTTACTGTTTGCTGAGAATGTTCCACTGAGCACAGAAACCTTAGGCACTTGCTCCAGGTCTTCCAGGTTCAGAGCTGGCACTGGGCTTTGCAGGGCTAGATGCCAGGCAGGCGCTCTAACCACTGTGCTCCGCCAGGCCACACGGCAGCTCCCAGTGCCGGCTGGCAGGCCTTTCGTGTTCTTGGATGCGCCTAACCCCTTGTGGCTCCTCCTCTAGGGGAGTTAAATACCAAGGTGTGCACATGGGTGGTGGAGTTCTGCCTGACCCTCTGACTTCGGCGAGATAGTTGGCTAACCATCTTGGGGAGGGTAGGACTTCTTAGTTCAGCAAACCTGCTGCAGTGTTATTTTGTGTGCCAATGCAGAAATTAACCATTATTATTTCTAGTCCTATTTCTTCTGGTCTGGTGCTGTTTAATTTAAAAGAAGTAGGGAGAAGTGGAACTAGTTTGCTGTGATTTAGTCCATCAGCGCTCCCTATGGACTGCCTCATCCCTCCTGCTCCATGGGGCACCCTCCGTAGCCCCATGTCCTCACTGCCATCTCCTCAGCTTCTGCTCCCGGGCGCTGAGTGTTGTGAAGTTTCCAGGTGCCATAACAGTTAGTGCAAGGTGAGTTTAGCCTTCTCAGCCTGGTCAGTGAGTCTCCTCCCTGCCTGGAAAAGGCACAGTTGTGTCTTACCGGCTTCTCTCTCACTTCCCTGGGTACAGATTCAGGGTCTCTGTGTCTCAGCTCTTCCTGGGCTCCCCTCATTCCTGCACTGCTGAGAAAACTGAGACCATGTAACAAGAACTTCCTTTCCTTTTGTCTCCACCTGAGTTTCTTGTGTCCTCCTTTCCTCCATTCCCTCTGAGGAAGGGTCTCCTCTTGGAACTAATGAAAGCCCTGGGGCCTGGTCAGGAACTCTGGTCAGGAGCTCGGCAACGCCAGCCCTGTGTTGTCACTCTTTCTTTGTGTCCTGGCTTTATCTCCTTGGTTTACAGACAGCCCCCATGCCTTTGAGATGATGTCCTGTCTGTCTTCCACCTTTAATCACAACATTTATCAAGAGCATTCCACACTGAGAGTTCTTCCAGCCCCAGCAGCCTGGCTGTCCCGGTCCGGAAGTGTGATGTCCTCTGGGAGGACCCGGGGTCTGGCTTCTCTCCCTGCCCAGTCTCCTTGTCCTCCTCACGTTCCTGTTTCCTTCTTCCTGCTCTTCTGAATCTCCAGGCTTTTCTGACCCTACCATTCCTGTCCCCTGAATGTAAGAGGTCTCCAAGTTTCTGGGCTCCGAGTTAGGAGTCAGCTGAGCTGGATTTCAAAACCCAGTTCTGAAGTCTTTTCTCATCTATCACTATAGTCAAACATCTTACAGTAAAAGATAGCTTAAGTCAGTCTATTGGATTTCCTGCATTCTATTCCAAGTGGACAATTTAATAATTATCTGTTTTCTAGGTAGTGCTTAAAAGATCTGCACTGATTAAACTATTCTTTCATTGAAAATTTGTTCCAGAAATCGAATGCTCCAACAAAATGGTATCATTCTTAACAATGTGAGATAGTATTTCCTCTGGAAAAAAAAAAGAGAGTGAAATTCATTTTACCACTATTGATCAGTAGAGCATTTAATTAAGAAAATATAAGGCAAAGTATAATTTTTATGAAAAAGGAAGGAATCAGACTTGAAATTCTGACTTGTGCTACTTGGATATCCCTTGGTTGTTCTCATAAGAGAAACCAGATACAGGTGGGTGCACTCCCTGCGTGGTTTGGCCTTGCTTCTTTGTTCTTCCAGATTTTACCTCCTGTTCAATTTAAGACAGAGTGTAACTTTAACAGTACTTAGCGGAAGTATCGTGAATGACTTTTTTTCTAACGTATCTTAATGCTGATGGAGAAATAGCAAGTACTGATGGCATCTTAGTGCCTGCCTTTTTTTTTTTTTTTTTTTTTTTTTTTGTGTAACAGTGCTTAAGAGCCTTCTAGTACCTATTTTGGACTCCTAATGAAATGAGAAAGGCAATTTTAAAAAATCAACTGAAGACAATATGAAATAGTTTCGCTTAATAACAAACCTCTCAGGTACTCTACCCAAAGGTATGGAGATTTTAAATTACATTTGGTTATTCAAGTGTCTTGACTTACTATAATACCATTCTATTTTGACGCTAATAAATTATAATCCTATAATTCAGTTCGTTGCAGTTTTAATGGGACATTTTACTAGTAATGTTAAAATATTTGTTTTATTTGTCAAATTTCAGGGTAATATGTTTGAGGGTTCCCTTCTCAGAGGATATGAGAAAAGGTTACTTAGATTTTGAGAGCTGTAGCTCTTTCTCAGTGACTGTATATTATAAACAAAGAAGTTTTGTTCCTTCCATCGGAAAGGCCTTTACACCTCTCCACTGTAGGTGAGAACAGTAATTTGGCTCTATCTAGAACAACCCAGGGACAGTGTAGCGGATTTTCTCTTTGATTGGTACCTTTGAATACTTTTCGAGCATGGGGAATAGAGAAAAGGAGGAAATATGAGTAACTGGAAACTGCTTCCCTCAGGTAACTGAGCTTCCTGAGGTGGAGGAGTGGAGCCAGCGCAACTGCGACTTGCTGGTGTCCACAGACCCTCTGTCCCCAGGCGCCTGGGGGGCCATGGGGCTCCGCAGAGTCACACACTGAGCCTTTGATGGGGAAGGGGTTTTGAGCTGTATTTTCTTCCCTGCATCCTCACTCCCCACTCCCCTCCTTTGTGACCAGCAGCTGGGTATGGTACAGCGGGACCTTTACCTTAGATTTTGTTATCAGTGAGTTTTACCTAAGTAAACTCCTGGCAGCTGGTGACAAGGCAGTGTATGTGATGTATGGGTTTAGATGGTGCTGTTGAGAATGTGGCTGTCTCAGGCTCAGTCAATTGCGGCAGTCCTCCTAAATCAATGGGATTGACTTACTACATCAGGATTTGGCTTGTCTTTTTTAGAACCCCAACAGTTTACAGAGATGGGTTCTCAGATTCTGGGGTGTACCCCTAGAGCTCATTCCTTGTGAGCTCCTCATAGACTACTCAACTTCCTTTAGGCTTAAAGGCAGAATGTTTAAGGGGCCAAAGTTCATTTCCCTGACAACGTGACAATAAGGAGAGTTGAAAGTAGCCAAAAAGATAATGCTAGTATAATAACTTGATATACTGGTTTAATGATTGGCAAAGCTGTGGGGTGTCTTTGAGGCTGTTAAGAGTTATCATAAAAATGATAGGAATTCTAGATGATGGAATATTGGAAATTGTTGGGACATCAATGTGGCATCATTCTAGTGAAGAAAATGCCAAATACGACCTTTCTCTTACATGTATTTGATACATGTGTTTTCTGGACAAAACTTCTTCATGTGCATGGTGAACAGAATTAGGCCAGATAATCTAAGTTACCATCCAGGACTGAAATTTTATGACTGAAGACTTTCAGCCAAACATGGTATTCTTTCTGATAGTGTGGGAAATAATAGACTCACTGTCTTAGTTTTGCTAATGTTGCCTGCCTTTAAACTTCATAATGCCTCTTATAATACCTCTATGGTGAATTTTAAATGAGAACAGTATTTACCAAGCATTTTTCTGGAATTTCACCAAGCAAAAATATATTGACTTTATTAGATTTTATAAGACTTTATAAAAGTAGGACAACTAGATACCCTTTGCCTTGAAGTAAACTCTGAAAAACTCATGTCTGGTTTGTTACCTAGCTTCATCATTTGTTAACTGGTAAACTTGAGTATGCTTTTAATGTCTCTGTCCCTGAGTTTCCTCATCTGTAGAATGAGGCTAATAAGTGCCATTTCGTAGGAATTGAGGTGATTAAATTATATGCACATAGAGTTCTCGATAGAGTGCCTGGCACAGAGCGCTCAGCAAATGGTGACTGCTAGTGTCTGTCTCCCTTTCCCACTCTTTTCCGTGGAGATGACAGAGAGCTGCTTATATACCAAGCCAAGGTCATGCCTTTCTAGGACAGGAGTTTATCTACATGCTCTGAATGTCAGTTACCTTGTAAAGGAAATTGGTTTCATTATGGTGGTCCTAATGTTCTTCTCTTGTAAATGACTGATTACTCTGATCATGCCAGATTGACTCATTTAAACAGAGTCCAAGGTAGTTATCCTGAATTATTGAAACCCAAAATTGCTGAAATTAAAACTAAAACAATATATTATGAAACTGATGATAATACATAATTCTAGCCTGCTTTTTTGATACATTCTAGCCTGCTTATAAAATAATAATGATTTTTGCCGTTCTGTTTATTTCTAGTTTCTTTAATAAGATGGAGGAGTTGCAGGTATATATACCTTTTGAATAAGCTTTGATTGCTTGGTGGAGTTGACTTTTTGCAGACCAGAGAATGAGGCTTGATCATGCTTTAGAGTCCCTAAGTCAATCAGCAGATTGAGATGTTGGGGGTGGGGGTGGGGAGACAGGTGGTGTCAAAAGGCAAAGAAACGAAAGATTTACTATCTTTAAAGAAGACAGCAGTAGCTTGTCTGCCCCCCTTTTCCAATGAGGAAATGGCAGCACAAGTGGGTTGGGCAGCATGCTGCGATGATCTGGCAGGTGCCCAGCCTCACCTCTTTGAAGGGTGTGTGCTACATGCTTGGGGTGAGTTGGGGGTGGGGGGAGATTTGGTGACCATTTGGTACGGAGGACTGATGGGCTTGATCTCTGTTGTTTGTATTTGGATTCTTAGAATAGAGCTTTCTCAAATGGGTTTAAAGAGAGATTTGGGGAAAAAAATGAGAAGATTCTCTGACCCCTAGATGGTAGAAAAATACTCTGTTCGTAAGAGAGGAAACACAGGACAGAAGGATGTGGAAAGCTGTGTTTTTTGAAGCCTGTAGTCACTGCCTTGGTGTGGCAGGGGTGCCCGCATGGGCTGGAGCTTTCCGAAGAGGAATGTGGAGATCAGATTCCCCTGGGGTTGCCAGTCCGTGGTGCAGCCTCTCAGCACCTTTGGAATCACAGCTCTCCTCCGCTGTCCCAGGAAAAACGGCAGAAGTGTATCTTCTCTCTTGGAGAAAGAAGATTTTTTTTGTCCCATTCCAGCAGGTGTAGTTAAAAATAAAAATAAATTTTAAAATTTTAAAAAAGAAGAGGAATTATTTGAATGAGGCACTGAGCAAGGCACTGGGGACTCACAGGTGGTCAGAGAAGACATGGTCCCTGCCTTGCTGAGCCTGCCTGTGGGGACTGCGGGGGAAGAGATGCTAATCAAATGACCACAGCGCATGCAGTTGTGAGGGGCAGGCTGCGGCCCGCGTGGAAAAGGCAGGAACAGGGCAGGAGGATCAACAGGGACCTGGAGATTGGAGAAGGTGGCCCGGAAGAAGAGGGATTTGCACGACCTTGCGTACCATCCTTTTGTGGTTTTTTGGCCACTTATCTGTCTTCGCTGCTAGGCAGTACCCCTGATGATATCAGTGATGTACAGTGCCTTCCACTTCCGAGGCGCTCAGGAAATAAAATATGTGTTGAATGAATGAATTTCTAGTCTTAACCTATCTTCAACTTTTTTCTAAGTCAATAAATATTTGTTGAGTGAATAATTGACAATCAAAAATGTTGATTGTGACTAAATTTGGTTCATATGAATTGGTTGCCCATCATAGAGTATACAAATGGTAGCTAATAAGGTTTTTAAACAGATATATCTTTTGCAATGTTTCAACAAATTTTAATTAAATTTAACTGGATGTAGATTATAGATTCAGTGTCTTCCAGTAGGAGAAAAAGTTCTTCCATCATACGGTAATTTTATAAATTTATTGAACAGTGTTATTTCTGCACTAATTTCATTTTCTTAATTTTTTTAAATTATAAGGTAATACAGATTTGTCATAGAAAAATTATATATAAGCAAAAGGCAGAAAATCTTAATGTGTATTGATGTATTTAAATTTTTATTTCATCATATCGAGTGAATTCAAAGAACTTTATGATGAAAAATTCCCTGAAGAGTTGGATATAATCTATGCTTAAAAATAAACGTCTTAAAAATTGATTTTTTTCCCTCAAGAGTTAAACATGTGAATCATGTTTTGATTCTGATTTATGGTCAACAAAACTTAATTTTTGATTCAAGAGATACTTTGCAATTTGTCATTCTGTTAAACTGTATTATATCCACTTAGAAAATAAAATACCAGCAGACGGGTTGATCAGCCTCCTAGAAACTCGCTGTCTTGCATGCTGTTTGTGAGCCTTCATTTGGGGGTAGAAAGGGGAAACCTCAAGGTATTTAGTGTAAAATTTTCTCCTACTTGCCATCTTTTCCATCTTTCCAATATTCAACTTTCTTCGTTTTGTTTCTCTTCCCCCATTTCTCCTCACTCTGCTTCCTTCTGGGGATGTCCCTCTTCTTACTCTCTCTCTGGTCCCATTCCCTCTCTGATTGGTGCAGTATTGCTTTGAAAAGGAAGGGGGTCTCAATAGGCCCGTAGGATGGGCCAATAGAGCTGTCTTTTGCACCTCCTCTTTCTCCTTAATTTTTACAAAGCACATGTATTTGCCAAGGCCATGGATCCACAGTGGGCCTAGGAAGGATGACACAGGCTGTCCTGCTCAGGGATTTGTCAGACCAGAGATCTCTTGGTTATGTGAGATAGGGTCACGTTTCTGAAACTTACAAAATTGCATCCACCCCAAAAGGCCAAATGTGAGAGTTTGTGACTGATCTCATTCTTGCAGAAGGAAGGAAAATGAAACCATTCCTGTAGTTAGGTATGTCTGTTCCTGGCTAATTAGCCCCTGACTATCTCTTTTAATATATGCTTAAGGAGTAAAGCAAAACACGATCCAGCTGGATTTTAGTCAGAAAAATTTAATTGCATGGTGTTACGGTTTTTTATCAGAACAAGTTAGGTACAACTTCTAAATTATATTTTGTCATTTCTGATACTATAGTCATCCAACAGGGCAGAGTCACTGAACTCTTCCATAAATATATTTTGAAATTAATAATTATGCATTATGGCAGGATGTAAATTCTTTAACATACAGTATTTAGAAGAGTCATTTCTATGAGCAACTTTCCTTTTTGTATAGTTAAATGCCTCATTGAAGGTGATTAATATATTCAACCTGTTTTTCTTTAAAAATCAGTCTAGGTAGAGAAGAATATTCTTTAGGAAAGTGAATATCTGATTTTGAGAAATGTTTGTGTCCTAGAGGCCACTTGTGTGTTCTAATATATATATTTTTTTCTTCGGAGCATTTTGAATCTATCTTTAGGTTAAATATGGTCTTTTGAGAATTGTTTTAGGAACTTCCTCTCCATATATTTATGGAAATACTTACCTTTATTTTATTTTAAAAATGCTTATTGTTAAATGTTTAAAAAACATGAAAAACAAAAAAGCCTTAACTCAAATGTATTTTGTTCCTGTGCAGAGCTGTTAATGTTTCAAAGCTGTTTCATGTACTAGATGTTTCTGAATTAGGGATTCACATAATAATGAATTCTGCTTATTTTGGTTCTCCACAAAGGTTTGTTGTATGACCTTAAAATAAGCCTGCTGCTGATTTGTGTAATACATATTAACTGTTTGTTTAGTTTAAGTGCATGTCTGTATCTCTCATTTCTGATCACCCTGGAACATTTGCATGCCACGCAGCAGCCATCTTCTTTTATACTTTATTAAATATCTGTCAATTATAAATATCAAGGTTTTACATTAATGTCAAGATAGTACATCAAAAATTCATGGAATATGTGACTTTTTCCAAGGGTATTTAATACTTAATGCATTTGTGTCATTTTTCTTTCCAGAGATATTGACAGGTTTTATTAAGTGTTTGTTAGGGAGATTTCATTTTTATCAAGGGACTATAAAGAGAAGCTGCATGCTAAATCAATTTTTTAAAGCCAGAATATTGTTCATTTTTTCATCTTCAAACACTTATAATCCATAGGTTTTATTTAAATTTCTTCTTGGTTTATTTTTGTTTTATGTGAGTGATAGTTCAAGACAGAACTTTAATAAGGATCAAATATGCTGACTGTAGTGGTTTTTAATTTCCTTAAGCATAGCTACCAGACCCATGCAATATGGTAAATTCTTCAAAATGTCATACTTACATATTTAGCAATATTGCTCTTTTTTATTGAAGCCAAACAAACAATTTTAGATATTAATCTTTCCCAAACATAGTGATTATTTTGTACTCGGTACAATATTACTGTGTCTCACATGGAATGCCTCCTTTTGCTGGAAGAGGGAAGGGGAAGAGTGCGTCCCTGGGTTGCCTGGCTCTGTAGTGCTTCAGGCCTGATTATGAGCCACGGCAATGGTTCATTTCTCCATCTTCATGTGTTTATTGTGCTCAAGAAAGTAAAAATATTAATCACTTAAAAAATCTGGAGAAAATCTATGGCTAGTTTATCTGCCTGTATTTATTGGGAGGTGTGGGCTGAGAGGAGGTACCGCTTCAGGAGACCCCGTCGCCTGCTGCTGTTGGGCCCCCGTGCCTGACAGGCCCTCTCACTGTCCTATTTCTGACAGTGGCAGGCAGAAGCTTCTCAGGGACCCTCCTCACGCATCCCATGTGTGTCTGTGTCTTTGGAATCTACAGTTACAATTGGTTTGGAAGCTAAAACCAATTGGCTGCAGAGAGTATGTTTTCTGTTTTAATTCTACATTTTTATTTTTAAAGTGCAAGCTAGGAATATCTTCTATTGAAAAGGCTATTGTGATCAACAAAACCTATATAAGCACCACTTTGCTTCAGTAAGTGAGGAACGCTCAGTTATCCTCTGTATAATGTATAAGCTTAAATATTTTCATCTAAGGATATTTTAGGAACTTTCCAGTAATTTCAGATTAATAATTTTTGGAAGATGTGTTTTAACTTGGTCTTTAACAGGGAAAAAGTTTTTTTTTTGTTTGTTTGTTTTTATTTTTAATACAGTCATTGTCTGAGCTTAAATGAAAATTATTTGGGATGGACATTTGTTTTATCCTTGTTCACTTCTTCAGAATAAGTAAAAGCATTTATTTTCAAAATTAAATATTTTTTACATATGAATATTTTTGACATTTGAATGTCTCAAGATTCTTATAAAACTATTATATAATAGTTTTTAGAGGTAGCAGAGATTTTTCTTTTTAGAAACCAAATTTTACTTGGGTAAAGCTGAAGTCGTAGCTGTTTTTGATAAGCCCAGTTTTGGTTTACAGTAAGTTGCTTTAAAGGCCTTGCCCTGGGAAATACCAAGAACTCTGTGACTGTAGTCTACTCTCCCAAGATGCCAGTAGGTGGCGGTAGTGTCACAGTAGTGAGAGCTCTGTGGAAAGTTATTTCCTTTCTCCCTTAGTGTCACATTTTGCTTCAGTGTCACTGTTAAGTGCATGTGTCAGTGGCAGAATCTTTTTTTTAACCAGAATTATGTACACTGTGTACACCCTATTTCTTAAGAAGATAAGAACAACTATTTCTAACAGATTCTGCAAATATTATGTAACCATGCAGCCAAAATGATCTTCAGAATTAACTGAAGAATGCATTGACACATTTTTTTTTCTTGAGTCTTTTTTTTTATTTAAATGATTTCATCCTGACTGTGAGCATGGGCTTATGTGTTGGGTAAGAAGTGTGTATGAATAGCAGGAAGAGAAACATTTTGAAGAGTTAATTTTCCGTCTCTTGACAGAGATCACCCATGTTTGGATAGTCGTGTAGGGTCCAAGGCTACTTAAAGATATTTGAGAGTTAGAAGACACTTCAAGTTATTTTTAGATTTAGCATTTCGAGATTTAGCATTCCAGTTTTGAATATTGTCATCTTTTCTGCTGTTTCATAAGTCAAACTTCTTAGTGGGGGTTTCAAATTTTTAGACATAGAGATTTAGCAATGGAACTTACTAACTTCCTACAGTTTAATTCTACAGTTTAAATGAATTAAAATTTGTAAAAATAACAAAAACGACACTTTCCCATTTCCTAGAGTATGAAAACAGGCAGGATGTGCAAAGTTCCCAGTTGATCGGGTAATGCGAAGTTTCATTTTATTGTAAGTGAAAGGAAATTTTAGCAATGGAATTCCTTTTCTTTACACTTTTGAAGTTTTTTTGTGGTATTTCTTGTGATCAAGTTAGTTTTTTGGGGAAGGGTAGTTCTTATATACCAATTTGTACTTTAGTAAGGAAAGACCTGAACACTGATGTGGTTAAGTTTAATAATTAAATTGAAAACATTTTTAGGACTCTTAGAACATAACCTTGCATTTCATCTATTACAAAAAAAAGGGATTTATAATCCTTTGGGTATATACCCAGTAATGGGATGGCTGGGTCATATGGTACATCTAGTTCTAGATCTTTGAGGAATCGCCATTCTGTTTTCCATAATGGTTGAACTAGTTTACAATCCCACCAACAGTGTAAAAGTGTTCCTAT
>NW_012104253.1:4885287-4902703 GCF_000951045.1 Mandrillus leucophaeus
AACATGGCACAAGTATACATATGTAACAAACCTGCACGTTATGCACATGTACCCTAGAACTTAAAGTATAATAATAATAAATAAAATTTAAAAAAAAAAAAAAGAAAAGGGAGTGAGAAGCTTCAATCCTGTAGGATTCTCACCTGTCTTCACCAAGTTGGTGATCCTCCCAGCCCCCTCCCGCCGTAGGATTTCCCCATCTTCCTGTATCAGCTAGAAAATGCCCCTGGACAGTATGTTATTTTATATGTTGACTTACAATATGCCTGTATTAATTTCATTTTTTATCACAGAACACATTTTAAAAATTATGTGAATAGCCGGCTTGGCATGGTGGCTCATGCCTGTAATCTCAGCTCTTTGGAATGCCAAGGCGAGAGGATCACGAGGTCAGGAGTTCGAGAGCAGCTTGACCAATATGGTGAAACCTCGTCTTTACTAAAAACACACACACACACACACACACACACACACAAAATTAGCTGGGTGTGGTGGCACACGCTTATAGTTCCAGCTACTCGGGAGGCTGAGGCAGGAGAATCCATTGAACCCAGGAGGCTGAGGTTGCAGTGAGCTGAGATGGCGCCACTGCACTCCAGTCTGGGCAACAGAGCGAGACTCCATCTCAAAAAAAAAAAAAATAATTATGTGAATATATTTTTATATTTTGACATTTCTTCCAAAGGGTTAAAACTGGGCTAAAAGACTCAAGGGGGAGAGACGGGCACCTGGGAGCTAACACCCAATTGGCAGCCTTTTGTAATACATAATTTGCCTAAAATTGTGCACTGAGCACAAGCTTTTGTTTTCTAATTGATTTACGGTTTTAGCTACTTTTACCTCATCCCCTACTGTCCTGTGTAGGGTGCCAGCGAGTACATTACAGTGAGCGATGATAAATTACAGTGCACTTGTGATGCCAATGCATCAGGAGTGAAAACTGCAGGCTACATGGAGCTTCCTGCATTAACAGTGGTGCGGAGACCCGGCTTCAGCAGGATTTCATTTGTATCTCAGAAATAACCATTTGTTCGTTTGATCACTTACTACAATCTATCAGACTGTAATTGAAACTGAAGATTAAAATTATACTGTTACAGCTTTTAATTTCTTAATTGAGACAAAGTTTTTAAGTGCTTGAAAGGCCTAAGGTGGGGGACATGGTAAAGAGAGAATATGAAATCTATATAATTTCTCTTAAAAGTGAAGTTTTAGTATTTTTACCAAATATTCTCTTGTCCAGGAAAAAAGTAAAATTTAAATATGCTGATCTGTTGTCGTTATCCTGTGTGTTTGTGAAGTTTATTTTATAATCTCACAAACCTGCACTTCTCCTGATTTTCCGTGCTTGATCCGCATTTGCCGTGTATATGATTCATGTGCAAACACCAAGTTGATTCCCATCAAATGACTTAAGTCAGAGAGAAATGAAAGAGCTTCCAACTGATTAGAGTGCCTTTAATTGTTCCTTTTGTTGACATGGGATTTGAACCCTCTCAGAAGGCCTGTGTGGTACATCATGGCATGAGGTACAGAGCGGGGCCAGGACGGACCTGGCTTGGGCGGCTTCGCGTTTCTGCTTAAATCCAGTGCTCATCGCGTGGGTGTGCCTGCCTTTTGTAAAGTCGGTCCACCTTAAATTGTGTTTTGCGCGGTGTCCGTGGGTGCTGGTATCGAAATATGAAGAAGCAGATTTATGGCGGCTGCTGGGCACAACAAATTAAGTTGACAGTGATGTATGAGAGCATAACAGTGCGATGATCCCTCTGTAGCGCGGCTGGACGCCGCCTGCTTCATTTGGCTCTTGTTAGGATCTGTTAGGCAGCTAAATAATGAAATTCCGCTGACTGATTTCTGTTTTCCCTTTTTCTCTTTTCACCTCTGCTTTCTAAAACTTCTAATTCCCAGACCCATCCTCATGCCAACAAACTGCCCTTGAAGGATTCTTTCACTTATGAAGACTACAGGTTGGTGTGGGCTGTGTGTGTGCCTGTGTGTTGGGGGTGGTTTCTCAGTGAAGTGGGATCCTGGAAGGGAGGGAAAGGCTTCAGTGAGAAGTGACCTGCTGTGACCATTAAAGCATCCGAACAGAGCTCCTCTTTCAGAAGTTATCATGAGCAGCTTGGATGAGTATCGGCATTTTCATAGCCACATAGAAATTGCCATTAACCTGTCATGGCAGGGGATTAGCTGAGGTAGCCAAATGCTACTTGAGATTAACATTAGTGTAGGGTGGTCCTATGGATTTTTCTTTTCTTATTTAAAAAAGACTCTGTTAGTGTAAAATGGGGACTTTTTTTGAACGGAGAGATTTAATTCACTGCACAGTGTAATAAAAAAGTCACGTTTTACATTTCTTACAATTCATAGAGGATTTCTGATCAGAAAGGAGTTTTATGGTTTGCTTTTCAATGAGGCTTAAAATAGGTGCAGAGTCAGCATTTGGGCAAAAGCGGGTTGGGTTGGGGGGTGTAGGGGAGTAGGTTTTGTGAGTCATGAAGACCCAGGAAGGGGCCTGAGCCCTGCGCAAAGCCCTCTTTCCGGCTCTGCCTCTTGGGAACAGTCTCCCTTAAGCACTCAGTCCTGCATTTCCCCTGGCTCTTTTTAAAACCCTGGGTTTGTTTTTAAATAATGATGAAGACCAAACATCACCTTTGTTACTTAGGAAAAGACTTTGTACGTTTGTAAGAGGTCAGACCTAAATTTTTGGTTATGTTATTTCTTACTGCAATTGGCTTTTAAATGTTCCAACCTTAAATCACCATTTGTCTTGTTATAGGTGGGCAGTCTCTTCTGTTATGACGAGGCAAAACCAAATTCCCACAGAGGATGGTTCCCGGGTGACCCTGGCTCTGATTCCTTTATGGGACATGTGTAACCACACCAACGGCCTGGTAACGACCTCTTCTCCTGTGTTGTGTTGAATCTGGGAGGCTGTTGTTGCTAAGCTTTGGGAGGGGGCTGTTATTCCACCTACCCATCGTACTCCCCCCTGCTGCCTCCCTTCAAAAGGAACAAACAAAACCAAACCGGCCACTCCTCCCCACCGCCCACAAATAGAAGCTGGTATTTTTCTTTTACTGCATTGACTAATACGGAAAACTGGGAGCTTGAATCTTATACCATTTTCAAAAGCCGCAGTGAACTACGTGTATTTGCTAAGCCATAATTCCAGCCTCAGCATTCATTTTCTTATCTTATTGTACCACAGACTAACCAAAGTTTCTTTTTACTTATTCTCTTTAAAATGCTCATTTATTGGGGGAAAAAATCGTATTTCTCATTTTTCCTTTTGTGTCTTCTTTGCTGACTGTCTTGTTTCCAGTTCTGTACTTTTGATTCTTTCTCGTCCCTGTCCCTTCCCCTGACCATGTTTATGAACCTGTTTTTGTTACAGGGCCTGTGGGGTGGGAGGAGGGGCTGGTGCCTTCGGCTCCTTGCCTTTGAATGCAGGAGTCAGCTGGCATCATCACACCTGGGAAGCCTGGGGAGGAGGAAATTGTATTATTATGGTTTCCCACAGCTGGGAAGAGGAGGAGGCTGGCTCTGTTTCTCCACATTCTTCGAATTCCAGGCAGCAGCATGGGTGAAGCGCTCTGTGCTCTGTGAGAGAGTTGTCTGATAAAGATGTCCTGATATTAGTAGGCAGAAATATGATACATTTCGGATCATTTTGAAATATCATACTTTATACTAGTATACTGTTTGATTAGGTTTTATGTTCATCTTTTCTCTGTCAGCTTTCCTTGTGATTAGCAGTATTATAAATAGAATAAAGAAATGCCATGAATGATTATTTCACATTGAATTCCCCAGAATGGCCAGAACACACGTAGTGTGCGCCAGACACTGAAGGCAGAATATCCTAGTGCTAATTTGGGAAGGTCTAGCAACAAGTATGCTCTTGAATCTTAAAAGTATTTAAATTGTGGCAAGAAAGAATAGTTCCACTTTTGTAATTACATTTTTACCTTTAGATATGCTTAATTTAATTAGTAATAAATACTAAGACATAATAGCGTGTTTTATAACTTATTTTCATTGAATATACTTTTACATTTTTTGTTTTCTTTTTCTTCAGAGGTATTTTTAATTGATCATAAGCTTGAAATTTAAAAAATCTTCAAATAGCTTTTAATACCTGACTGTAGTATTTTTCTTTTTCTTTTTTTGAATTGGATCATTTTTTCTCAAACTCAATTGATTATTAGAGTTCTTTTTAATAAAATTAAAGCATTAATGCTTGGTTTTACTCTAAACAAAAAGAATTAACACAGGAGCCTCTGTAGTAAGGTGAGCAGTGCCCTACCCCCAGCCTCATGGCCCACCTGGTGGCACTGAGACCACCACCAGGCCACCGTGGTCCCTAGCAAAGCTTCCATCCATTGGCACCTCACACACTCGTCTGCACATTGATTTTTATTTGGCTTCCATGTAAATAGGATAAAACAATTCCTTTTCCCCTACCAAATGTTAAAAAAAAAAAAAAAAAAAAAAAAGGTTAGTTTATCTCAAAATAAAAGTAATAAATTAATGACAACCAATGCTGTATTTTCCCTAATACGACTTACGTACTTTTTAACCTGCCACAGTCCTGGCAGAAGCAGTGCTAACCTGTAGAAGGTTTATTCAGGATGCTGGCACTTTGTCTTACAGTGGTTATGTTCCTGACATTCTGCACTCTGCACTCTTGCTGAACTGTTTCCCATTGTAATTATAAGACTTCATGGGAAATTTTCTGGGGTAGAATTTGAGAAATTCTATTTTAACGCTACAGAGTTGTATATGATACGTGTTACAGTTAATGTCTTTTTAAAAATAAAGTCTTGAAATCAAGGCTCGCCTTTTAAGACAAGAGATTTTCTTTTTTGTGTGCGTCTATCCTGACGATCATCATCTTATTGTCAGTCTACCCTGACTATCACTCAGGGAGTAGGTAGAATTTGTAACCCAGCAACGCTGTCTGCTTCTAACAATATCCCAAAAACCTGATTATGGTAGTAGAAACAGAAGAATCAAGTCAGTAACAGTAATTCCAAACCAGTGACAGCAAGGAAATGCTAAAGAAAGTAAGGGGCTGGATGAACACCTAGGCTAGAGATTCTGGTGAATATGAACTAATTTCCTAGCCACTCAGAGAAATAAATGTAGAAAGGGTTATAAGGTATGGTACTAAGCTGGAAGAAACAACGTATCTTTATATCTTGCATGATTTGTTCAAACTTAATGTAAGCAGCAGGTTTCCTTTGTTGAGGGTTTTTCGGTTGATATGAGAAGGACACTTCTAAGTGACTGATAGACAGTGGTATTAGTTCCCTTACAGAGAATATGTTGGAATAATCAGCGCTTGCATTTGGATCTGCGACTCTACCAGGTGGGATGAAAGGGCAGCTGGAAATCCAAGCACAACGGAGGGAAGTTCTTTTTCAAGGTCCTTCTGTTTGTATATTGAAAAGAAAATCTAAAACATTTAGATTTAGATGAGTCTGACAGTCTCAAAAGTCCATTTTTACAATAGCAGACAAGTCTCTCCCAACAGCCTGTCCCCCCACACCCTCCGTGCACACAGGTCTGACTCACCTCTGGTTCCCCGCTGTTCCTCAGACACCAGCAGATTCCTTCGCTCTTGCTGTCACTTCTGCCTAAAACCCCCCATTCCTTAGGCACTTATGGGACTCGCTCGTAGACCTCCTGTAGCGTGGCTGCCCTGAGCACCCTGTGTAGAATGACTGCGCCTCCAGCCCACCCACCCGGCTGCCCTGTCCTGTTGCGTTTCCCTCTGTTGTCCAGATCCTCTGTTTCTGCCTTTTAAACAAACTATTGTTGGTTCACCCCCTGCCTCCCATTAGAATGGAAGAGCCATGAACGCAGGTGATTTTGGGGGAGGGTCTGTTTTGTTCGTTGCTATATCCCTGTGCCTGGTATTTTTTTAATGAATTCATGAGTGGTGAATAAATGAGTGTGAAAACCCCACGCCTAGGCAAAAAGATCAGAAAGAAATAAACCAAAATGTTAACGTGATTGTGATCTGTTTTTTCTTTGTTTTTTAAAAATATTTTCCAAATTTTATTTGATGACCCTGTATTACTTTTTCCCCCTTCCACCATGAAATCAATATAATACATATTTGTTGAAGAAAATTTGAAAAACACAGAAAAGAAAATGTAAATGATCTACAGATCTTCCCTCTGTTCCCAGCTTAGGAATGTATGTGTGTGTATATCATGCTCCTCCTCCTATGTTACTTTTAATATGGAAAATAGAATACAGCTGTGCACCAAGTGTGCCGTCGAGTTACCAAACCAGCCATAGACGTGAGTGGTGTGCGCCGCAGGCAGGAGGTGGCTTTCAGGGAGTAGGGCTCCGTGGAGCTGCTGGAGGCTTCCACTCCCTGCTGGGTTCCTCCTCCAGCATTGCCAACAAACTCCGGCTGCCACCCGCTCACCTCCCCTGGGCACACTTGAGGCTCCTGTGGGGCTATTCTCAGTTCCACGTGCTTTTATATATACGTATATACATAAATTTTTTTCTCCCTATGTCTCTTTCCCACTAGATGTCCCTATGGGTAGGGACTGAGATTTTTCATGCCATTTTTCAGTTGCCTAGGTTAGGGCCTGGCATAGGATGACACTCAATATTTGTAGAAGGGAAGTTAGCTGGCAGTGTGGGAGGCAGGAAGCGGCACGTGGAGCTGGGCAAGAAGGAGGTGGAAGGACCCTGTCCTTGCTTGACGTCAGGAGGCTGCCCCTGCACCAGCCCTGGCCCTCCCAAACCCTCCCTTCCTAGTCGGGCTTCAAGTCAGACCTGGTCAGTGGCTGCAGATTTCTGGGCGTAGGTGGGAAGTTCCTGGGGCTCCTGCCAGAAGGCCCTTGCTGAGCAGTGGGGTCCTAACAGCCTTGGAAGACCCCTCTGCAGGCCCGCCCTGGGAGGGCTCTGCTCTGAGAGAGTCCTCTAGAAACCTGGCTTCACGCAAAGGAAAGGCGAGGCCTGTGCTTCCGCCTGCGGTTCTTTGCATTGAGACACACTTTGATACCATCCTAGAGGAAGTGTTTGGCAGTGCCACACAAAGCAGTTAGACACTCAGCCTCCAAACGTTCTGACCCTTGCTGAGAAAGGGCTACAGACTGGGGCGGGATCCAGCCTGTTTGCCTGTCAGGGTTGCTGTGGACATGTTAAGCCATATCTTGGAGCTTGACGTCTGCCGAGAGTGGGAAATAATCTGTAAAATACCCTTAAACACCCATAATCCTTTCTCCACAATCTCCCTCAATTTTCTCTTCCTTCCTCTAACTTTCCTCCTGTTTGTGCTGCTGGCAGGTCCCTGTGTACCTGTACCGCCAGCACCCTGGAGTGCCTGGATTCCCTCCTGGGAGTTTCCCATATGGGCAGTTTCTCATTCCACTTTGTTGTCAAGGTGATGTTTTGGGGTCAGAAAAGTACATCCAGTGTTGGGCAGGAACTTCCTGGAGTTGATTTTAATACAATTGAAGTGTTTAAAATGTTCTGCGAGTGAAATGTTCTAGAATACTTGGCTTCGTTTATTTCTCATTGCTGCCTATTTCTCATTGGTCTTTGCAGATCAGAACCTTGAAGGACTCTTAGACATAAGGTTAATAAACCATATTTATTCTTGGGATATTGAGTTTAAAGATTCGTGTTATATGGCCTTCCATCCCAAAATGCCATTCCCTAGACTCAAAAGTCATCTTTTGAATCCAAGCTGTTGATGCCTTATTAGCAAGGAGCACTTGTGGCTGCTGTGAGTCTTTGATTCTCCAGGATAAAATGAGTAGGTCAGGCCGGGCGCAATGGCTCAAGCCTGTAATCCCAGTTCTTTGGGAGGCCGAGACCATCCTGGCTAACACGGTGAAACCCCGTCTCTACTAAAAAAAAAAATACAAAAAACTAGCCAGGCGAGGTGGCGGGCACCTGTAGTCCCAGCTACTCGGAGACTGAGGCAGGAGAATGGCGGGAGGCGGAGCTTGCAGTGAGCTGAGATCTGGCCACTGCACTCCAGCCTGGGCGACAGAGCGAGACTCCGTCTCAAAAAAAAAAAAAAAAAAAAAAGTGAGTAGGTCAAAAAGTAATCAGTGACCATCAGGAGACAATCTAAGAGATTGGGCACTGCTCTAAAAGACAGGACTCTGAGAAGGAGCTTTTAATAGAAGCTGGGGACCCTTTCCATTCCCCTGGGGGTTCATGCATCACGTGAATATTCCCAAAGGCCACTTCAGGTTTTAGGTTCTGTGTGCTGAGCACTCGGGACACAGAGATCAACAAGGGGCTCTGGCTTTCAAGTCTGACTGATGGGGAGACAGGTGCACAGATGACATGACTTGGGCTGGAGGGTGTAAGGACTGGGCTGTGGGAGTGCGCAGGAGGGTGGGGTGAGGAGGGGTTCCCCGAGAAGCCAGGCCACAACAGGAGTAGAAGGAACTGTCAGGCTGGAGGGAACTGGGGCGGCAGGTGGGTGGCAGTTCCTGAAGCTGGAGGGAAGCGTGAGCTGCCTCCGTATTCGGCCGTGCTCAGGAACTTGGGGTTTATTCCGAAGGTAGAGCGGAATCATAGGAAGATTTTGAACAGGAGAGTGACATCGTACAATTAGCAACTCCGGAAGGACAGTATTGGATTTTGAGACTAGGTCCCAAAAGTTGGAAGGTTTTTGCAAAAAACAAGCTAGGCGAGAAGGAATAAGGACTCTAGCCACGCAGAGGAATGAGGAAGAAAGTCATCCAAATGGTAGTATTTACTAGATGAAATGCTGACCAGGTGAGATGTGAGGGTTTCCTTGTAACTTGTGTCCAGAGGCCATGACATTGGCTGACCTTCACTACGATAGGAGAGCTTAGAAGGAGACGCAGTTTTGGGGTGTAGTGAGAGGGTTTTCTATGTTTATTTCTAATGGACCTAGAAACTCTCACATTATATTTCTCAGCGGAAATAGAGGGAATAAGAAACAACAAAGTTATTTTATTTTGCCTTTGCATGCTTGAAAGTTTTAATTTCTTTAATTCAGATCATATATCCATAATTCAGAAATAGAGCTTTTGTTTTCCCTGATTCTTTATCCAATGGAAAACCCACTTTGGTTTCTTAATGGCCAAACATTACATAAAGATAATACTTGCAAACAAATGAGGGTAGTGCAGGTCATCAGTGAACTGAAAGGAGGCTTAGGTGCGCCTGTGGGAGGCGTGGCCTGTGGGCTTACTGCCCTCACTGCTGCCAGGGAGGCCCAGAGGCGATTGTGTTTTGTTGAGTCCAGCAAGTGATACTACAGTCTCTTTATCCAACCGTACTTCCTTTATTTCAGGTGTGTAATTTTGCATAATCATCTCTGATGTAACTAGAGTTAACCTCAGTGCTCAAGCAGTTCTTTGCCCCATTTTCCAAAGCACTCAGATGCACCCTTTTGGGTACCTTTGGATCCCCTTTCTCCTCTGATTGCCAGAAACAAGTTCATGATTAAGTGAAATGTGCATGTGTTTGCCAGAAACCAGTTCATGATTAAGTGAAATGTGCAGGTGTTTGCCTCACCATCATTTCCTTCCTTCTCCCGGGGCTAGATCACTACCGGTTACAACCTGGAAGATGACCGCTGTGAGTGTGTGGCTCTGCAGGATTTCCGGGCTGGAGAGCAGGTGGGTCTCGTGGCATCTCACAAAATGTGAATCAGCCATTGGGCACTAAGTTAACACTGTGTTGGTAGTCTTAAAAAGGAACTTAGGAAAAAAAATGTGGAATTCAAATTGAGGATTGTTTTTCTGGAATGCATCTTGAGACCTGAACCCGTAGTACACATGTTCACTTGTGCTTCACTCACTTGTTGTGCTCTGCATTGTGCTTTGGGTCCACAGAGAAAAGTATTTAAACACAGTTATTGGCACAATTGGCCTAATATTTGTAAATATTTATAACACTGTTAACTAAAAATAAAGTGTGTTATGACACTAAAACAATTTTTAAAATTTCATAAACTGTGTTGCCTTTATTTTTTCTACTGATTTATTTTTTCTTCTTTATAAGAGTATTTAAGGGGCAAAAGCAAGGGAATCTGTTGTCTTACACTTTCACTTTAATCTCAGATTTTTTAATCTAGTAGTTTGGGTGGGAGGAGGGGTAAGCCTTTGGGTGAGTTTGAAAATATGTGTCTATAAATTCCCACATTCTATCAGTCTACACCCAAGCAGACAGTACAGACATGGAACTCACATCCGTAATTGACATTCCAGTTGAGACAAAATGAAAAATATTTGTCTAGCAAAGTACTGATCTGTTCCTTCTTTAGAAAAGTTTATAAACCCACCTGCTAGGTGCAGGATTAATTGCCACAGGATCTAGAAATAAGTTTCTGACAGATACTGCTTTACAGTTCCAGAAAAGACCCTGCTGTATTAAAAGGATGGGAAGAACTTGGTGAATTTTAAAATGCAGTCTTCCAGAAATAGCTTTGCTGTGCTTTGAAAGAAGAGGATTATAATAGAGGCCTGGTGACCCCAGGCACCTGGGGTCCTTTGAGTAGTAGTAAGGCCTTTGGTGGTGCTTTCTCCTGGTCTCGCCTCTCCACGCGGTGGTGGAAGTGGGTGCTTGGTCTCAGACGGTTTGGGAAGTTGGGAAAATTGCACGGCGTCACCCTTGCAACCTGTGCCAAACAGGTGTATCAATACTTTCAGCTATTTCGTGTCATTAATGTAAAGTAGCATTAAATATATGAGCACTAAGCCTTTGCCCTGCCCTGTGTTAAGAATACACGCCAAGTTTGTCTCATGCCCTTTTCTTTTTTCTTTACTGCATCTCAGATTTACATTTTTTATGGCACTCGATCCAATGCAGAGTTTGTGATCCACAGTGGTTTTTTCTTTGACAATAACTCCCACGACAGAGTGAAAATAAAGCTTGGAGTGAGTAAAAGTGACAGACTCTACGCCATGAAGGCCGAGGTCTTGGCTCGTGCCGGCATCCCCACGTACGTAGAAAACCATTGGTTGGCCCTTTCCTGCAGTGCTTGAACTATTTCCAGTTGCATAGTGTTTAATTGGTGTGTTAATAAAACTTCTCTCCAGTAGTTTGTCTTAATCCGTTTATCCCTGTGGCACAGCAAATTTAAGCCATGGCGACGCTCGGTGACTTACCAGCGTTTTCAGATAAACATAATTGTGTCGTTGGGCGCATTCACAGTCAGTTCTGAGGGATATGGCCTGAAATCCTCATTAAGTTAAATAAGTACTTTCGTATCGTTCATGTCTTTCACCTTGAAAAGGTTAATGGCCTGGATCAATTTGTTTCATTTAATTCTTTGCTACCATTAGTTTCTGTAATGAAGTCATGATCCTCAGTGATTTCAAGAATTTCTAGTTAAATTCCTTAAGATTTTCTTGCATTTGAGGCATAAAATGATAAAGAAGACAGGAATTATGATTCATTAGTTCTCCAGGGAATGGAGGAACCATTCTTAATGAAAATGGATTATCCAGACCTTTTTTTATTGAACTTGTCAATATTTGATTAATGATTTAAAGTGTGAACTCAACATAAATTATTGTTAACACTTTTAAAAAACCATGTGTACGTTTAATGTTTTGAATGTGTTGTGTGCAACCCGAGATTACAGCTGTCAGGCTCTCGGAAAAGCTGGCGAGGATGGACTCCAATTCTGGATGTCCACTTCCATCCGCCCCAGCCTGTGGCCTTTTGCAAGGGCTGAAAATCATGCTCACAGTTCAGATGAGGAGCTGGGATCTTCCAGCTCGGCTCTCCTTGAGGACAGCCACACGTGCTGTAGACTGTAGGGATCTCACTTTGGAGCAGGTGGGTAGCCGCAGCAGGGTGACTGATGCTGCTTTCTGCTTTGTCAGTTCCAGCGTCTTTGCGTTGCATTTTACGGAGCCGCCCATCTCTGCTCAGCTTTTGGCTTTTCTCCGAGTATTCTGCATGACTGAAGGTACGTCATTTCAGGAAAAAAGAGATGTTGACTTTTTTATTTTTAAATCATGGAAGTGTAAAGCATAGGGGTTCGGATTATAGGTAAAGTGGATTAAAACTACAATACTTTTGGGAAGAGGCAAGATGGCAATACTGGAGAAAGAAGAAATTGATTTGTTTTACCCTAGAAATGTTTTATTAAATCCTCAATGTGTTGTCAATATTAATTTGTAATATGCAAATAATTCTCAACTGCATTTGAGGAAAACTTAAAGCATCTTGGATCAGGTAAATATATCAAAATTCTACATTTGTAGCCTGACAGAGCCTCATTTCACTCACAGGGCACTAGTCTTTTTCACTTAGATAGAGCAGTTCAGGATCAGTTGATCCTGTGATGTTGTGTAGTCAGCTGTGGCATACGTGGACCGTAGGACTTTATTTGTTAACCTACTCTGCATTCTAAATCTGAAATTGCCAGCAAGCATTTTAATGCCAAGCATCCTGTTAGAGTAAATAACATTGCAAACAGAATCTGCGTAGAACACAAAATGTTCCTGGCTACAGCCTCTTATTTCAGGCCCAGAAAGAGTTAAGTATATGTATTGAGCATCTACTTTTGCATTTGCTTAAAACAAGTCATTTGGGGTTTCTTATACTGACATTTGACCTCTCATGGTTGTGTTTTTATTTTTCATACTAAGATGTATCTTACAAATTTCCTGGTCCTGAGGTTTCATTTTTAAGTGTGTGTGTGTGTGTGTGTGTGTGTGTGTGTGTGTTACTGTTGTAAACTGCCTTAAATCCTGTGCTGAACAGACTGAGTAGGAATGAGTAAATGAGTGTTTGACTGAGTGAACAGACAAAAAAGTGTTCTGGATGGAAGCTGCCCAAGCACTTCCTTGGTCGGAGGAAGCAGTCGTGGCCCATGCAGGGGAAGCTGCTGTGCTCAGCGGTCACTGGCTTTGGTTTTAATGTCTGGATCCAGGGAGCAGTGCTGCACAAGTCGAGGGCTTGACGTCATGCTGGAGGCAGAAAAAACCTAGTTCCAAAACAGAGAGAGGCAGTTCACACACCAACCGCAGAACCCAAACTGAGATACAGTCATTGTTCCTTATAAGCAACCCTATCGCCCAGATTTACAGTTATTCAAGTGGGAGTGTTGGTGCTTTTTGTACTTTGGTAATGGTTCATCAATTCAATTTAATGAACACGAGTTAAGGAGTTAACTGTGAGCTTTTCTTGCTTATATGTGGATACAAAATTAAATGTTGCAGTTCATATACTCAAGGAATTTATAATTAAGAGAGGTGATGGTGATGATATTCCTAGAATTTGTGAAGCATTCACTGTGTGCCAGGTATGATGCTAAATGTGGTACATGCTTAATTTTAATCCCATCAGCCTTGATTGATAAGTGTTCCCATTTTACTGATGTAGAGATTCCACTTCAAAGAGGATAAGTATTAGCTGGGCGTGGTAGCACAAGCCTCTAGTCCCAGCTACTCAGGAGGCTGAGGTAGGAGGATTGTTTGAGCCTGGGAGGTAAAGGCTGAGTAAGACCCGGCTAGGGGGGGAAAAAAAAGAGAATAAAGTTGGCTGAATGCTATGGCTCATGACTGTAATCCCAGCACTTTGGGAAGTGGGAGGATTGATTGAGCCTGGAAGCTTGAGGCTACAGTGAGCCGTGATCTTGCCACTGCACCCCAGCCTGGGCAACAGAGCAAGACCCTGTCTAAAAACAAACAAACAAAAAACCCAGAGGATAAGTAACTTGGCCAAGGTTGCTCAGTAAGCAAGTAATGACCCTGACTTAGAACCCAGCTCTGTTAACTCCAGAGCCCATGCGCAGACATCCCACGTTGCTCTTACTGGTTCAAGAATAACATAGTACATGGAAAAAAGTGTTAGTACTCTAGGGGTCTGGAGGAAAGACATTTGAGTTAAACCCTGGAGCTCAGTGATGGTTCGGACATGGTAGAGCAGGAGGTGAGGGGTGTAGCTGAAGACCTTTAGCAGAGGGAGGAGCTTGAGCAGGAGCCAGGGAGAGGGTGGAGGGCACTGGGCTCTTTGCTCTCTGGAGTGAGCATACACCATGGTGGCCAGAATGAGGGGCAGGGATAATTTGCAGGCCCTGTGTGCTGGAGGCAAGCTCAGGAGGGTTCTTGCTGCAGGAGCTCCCGGTCAGCTCCTGCTCTCCAGGCAGGCCACATGCTACATTGTCTTACTCCCCCTTTTGTAGGCTTTATTTCTCCAGGAATGTGAAATGAGTCCAGTTTCACTTTTAAAAAACGAGCGGAGGGAAAGCTCTGCTGCACACCTGCAGCTTCCATCGTTGCAGAGTGCGACTTGGGCAGATTGAGAGAGGAGATGAAGGAAGGAAACAGTAACCTTCATATTGGGGGCCTTTGAAAAGCACTTTCAACCACTAAGAAAGCTTAAAAAAAGCCAGAACTTCCGTGTTGTATACAAAGAATATAAAATGAAGACTCAAAACTAAAAATCCTGAATTTCATCATGGTCTTCACTAACAAATACAAGTTAATAAACTTCTTTTTTGAACATTAGATAGCCTGTTTTCTTAAAACTGCTGGAATCCTTTTAGGTCTGTTGATTCTCTTTAGTTTCTCTCTAGTCATAGGCAATTTGTCATGTCAAGACAATTGCTGGGTCTTTGAATTACTCTAACTAATACTAATAAAAGTTTGGTTTGCTGGCAGCAGTTCTTCAGTTTGAATTGTAAATAGTGACAGCTGCGAGGCATTTTGCTCTGAAAGAGACACTGTCTCCTAATCGCATAAGAAGCATGGGTCTGTTTCTTGAGCATGAATAGGATCGGCTTGTTTTGGTTTTGGAGATAATGTGCCGGGAGATAAAATGCTAAGAGCAGTTGCTGAATTCTTTCCTCTTCTTAAATATATTTGGAGATAATTGAGATGTTCACTTGTGTGTATTTGTAATTCCTATGTAAATTCCTGACAAGTGAGAGAGATGGGCATATTTTTCATTAACTAAGATTTTTTTTTTTTTGAGACAGGGTCTCGCTCGGTTTCCCAGGCTGGAGTGCAGTGCTCACTGCAGTCACCACCTCCTGGGTTGGAGGCATCCACCACCTCAGCCTCTTGAGTAGCTGGGACTACAGGTGTGCGCCACCACACCTGCCTCATTTTTGTATTTTTTGTAGAGATGGGATTTCGCCACATTGCCCAGGTTGGTCTCAAACGCCTGGGCTCAAGTGATCCACCCACCTTGGCTTCCCGAAGTGCTGGGATTACAGGCGTGAGCCACCGCGCCCAGCCCGTTAACCCAGATTTTCATAGTGCTCCTGATGGTAGCACTGTTTGATTGAGGCTCTTGTTTCTTTCAGTTTGTGGCTTGTTACAAAAATGGCTTAAATAGCTTGGTCAGGTCACCTACGAGAATAAGTGCCAATCATATTTACAGTTATGGGCTCACAGGATTGTTGTGGCTCTAGTTCCTTTCACTGTTTACATTGTCCACCTAAATGTCCTTTTTGACTGGGTTGATGTTACTGAGCTTATGGCTAGCAAAAAGGGTATTGTCAAAATAGGGAGTCCATGGCTGTCGACTGTCTTTAAAAAGTATCTTGTGAAACTGTCTAAAGGCTCTCAGTGTCCCTCATAGAAACAGTGAAAAATGGAGTGCTACCAAGGCTTGATCTGGACTCCAAATGAAGAAGGCCTGACCTGGTGTTGCTCCCCAAAATTTAGCTCTGCTCTACTTTGGGGAATCTAGGAGTGTCCTGGCCCATTGCACAGGGACAGCTTTTACTGTGGGAAAATGACATTGTTGGAAACAATATTTTCTAAGGTGGATTGCTTGTTCAAATGAGAAGGAGTGCTGTGTTTTCCTCCTAGCATTGCCATTTGTATTTCTTGTAGAAGAACTGAAAGAACACTTACTGGGAGACAGCGCTATTGATAGAATCTTCACCTTGGGGAACTCGGAATTTCCTGTTAGCTGGGACAACGAGGTCAAACTTTGGACGTTTCTTGAAGATAGAGCCTCACTTCTTTTAAAAACATACAAAACAACTATTGAGGTAATTAGACTAAATTAATGAGGATTTGAACTTTGTTGTGTTGTTAAGATGTTTAATGAGACTTGGTGCGGTGGCTCAGAGCGCCTGTAATCCCAGCACTTTGGGAGGCCGAGGAGGGCAGATCACGAGGTCAGAAGTTCAAGACAGGCCTGGCCAACTTGGTGAAACCCCATCCCTACTAAAAATACAAAAATTAGCTGGGCGTGGTCTGTAATCCCAGCTACTCGGGAGGCTGAGGCAGCAGCATCGCTTGAACCCAGGAGGCGGAGGTTGCAGTGAACCGAGATCTCGCCACTGCATTCCAGCCTGGGCGACAGAGCAAGACTCGTCTCAAAAAAAAAGAGATGTTTAATGAGAGATTTCTTGTTAATTCTAAACTACTCTAATAGTTTAGCAAAATGATTGCATTTGAAATTTTCCATTTGTTTAACAAAAAAAATCATATTTAGGCATTATTAGAAGATATATTTTTTAAAGTATTTAATACTTTTTTATAATTTCTAATTCACATGACTTCACAAACGTTTTCATTTGTGCTTTTTAAGTTCACTATTGAGTCACCAACTTCAAATACGTCTTTCTCATTCATTCGTTCCTTCACTGTTGCCATTCACCCACGTGCTGCCCTGGGGCTACATCAGTGCCCAAGATGGACAGGATGAGTTTTAAATCAGTGAAGTTCCCTGACAGATGGGGTAGCACTGTTTGATTTAGGCTCTTCTTTCTGGTTTTGTAACAGTTTCATTGAGATATAATTTATATACAATAAAAGGCACACTTCTGAAGCATACATTTTGATGTGAGTGTCTGGTCATGTGACCACCTGCCCAGTCAAGTGTTAGAACCTCCTGTCACCCCAAAAAATTCCCTCATGTCCCCAGCCACAGCCGTGGTGCCCTCTGTCTCTATAGTTTTGCTGATTTAGACTTCTTGTAATTAATTTTGCTCTTTTTTGTTTTCCAGGAAGATAAATCCGTCTTGAAAAACCAGGATCTTTCTGTTCGTGCAAAAATGGCCATCAAATTGCGCTTAGGTGAGAAAGAGATTTTGGAAAAAGCAGTAAAGAGTGCAGCTGTCAACCGGGAATTCTACCGCCAGCAGATGGAGGAAAAGGCTCCGCTTCCCAAATATGAAGAGGGTAACCTTGGGCTGTTGGAGAGCAGCGTGGGGGACTCGAGGCTCCCCCTGGTCTTGAGAAACCTCGAGGAGGAGGCTGGAGTGCAGGATGCTTTGAACATCAGAGAGGCCATCAGCAAAGCACAGGCCACAGAGAACGGGCTTGTAAACGGTGAAAACTCTGTCCCTAATGGGACCAGGTCCGAAAATGAAAATCTCAATCAAGAAGAAAGTAAAAGAGCAGCTGAAGACGCCAAAGGATCTTCTTCAGACAGCACTGCTGAAGTTAAGGAGTAGCTCGAGGTGAAGCTGGAT
>NW_012104253.1:4903638-4909445 GCF_000951045.1 Mandrillus leucophaeus
CATTGTTTGAACCTTGACCTCATGCCCTGGGCTGTGCTAACCTGGGGGCTACTGAGGCACAGCTGTGGGGCCCAGAGGCCTGCAGGAGCCCCCCTCATCAGCCTGCCCATCTGCGCAGGCAGCAGGAACATAAGAAAAGGAATACTTAGAATTTAGGGGAAGTGAAAGGTTGGGACCATGTCCTTGGGGTGGGAGAGGGATCTGTCTCCAGAAAGCCACCAGTTTTCAGGTTTATTGATACCAGTTTTCCTTCACCACAAATTTTCACATTGTCTCTGATGTCCCAAGTACACCGCTGATTTTGAAAATGTGAATTATTCCCCCAGCTGTTTGATAAATTCTGCTGCAACACAGGTCATCTTAAGGATGCTCTGGGAGTTTCTCTTGGGGGAAGACGTAGTTCTGCAGATCAATTGCCTCATCCCCCCTGACAGCTGAGATAAATGTAACTCTTTGAGGCGTTGCCTGCGTTGCTCAGCAGGTTAGTTTACCTGCTGGACTGGGTGCTGGAGGCAAGCTTCATGTCTGTGTGAGACTGGGACATTTCCTGGCGTTGACGCCTGTACCTTTCCTCGGTTGTTGATGTGTACCAGAAGGAAGCATGTAATCGCCACCTGTCGTATCATCCTTACACCTGAGATACCTTACCAAAAATATTAAATAGTCTGTAAAGCTTAGTGTTAATTTCTAAAAGGCAATAGCATTGTAGTACTTGAGGTTTCTACTCTAGAAGCCCCACAGCCTTCTAGAACTTTGATGACAAATTTGTCCATAGAATTATCTTCTTATAGGATTAAAAGTTTTCAAGCCTAATAATAAATATTTTTTGAAAACATATATACAGTTCAAACATAAAATAACATAATGAGACAGCTGGGTTTTCAAACTATTCCCCGGCAAAGTTTGAGTTCCCGTGGAGCTGGGATAGCGCCAGACTGGAGTCGGGATCCCAAGCTCCTGTTCCAGCGCTACCTTCAATGGGTGTTGTGACTTTGGTTCCTGGCACCCAGTTTCTTCATTTACTTGTGAAAAGAATGGTACAAAATTGTCCAAAGTCCCTGCTTAAAAATTTAGCAACTGTTTTTCTGTCATTTCTCCATAGACAGACTTGGTTGTTAAGGTTATTGGATCAAAAAGAGATGAAGTCTGCTTCCAGTTGAGAACAGCCTCTGCATGACATAAAAATGGCGCCCACAAGAACAGAACTGTTTTGATGTCAGAAGACAGTATCTATTGAACAGCATTACTTTCCTGAGTTGGGTAGGATTGCCCTAAAATGACTCGCAAAGGCAGGCGAGACGCAGCACACATCAGTCATCCCCGTGGCCCCACTGCGGTTCGGCAGCTCTAGTGCTGCCTGCGCAGACACTTGGAGCTACAACTTAAGCATTTGAAAATTGAGGAAAAGTGATTAAATTGGCATTGAAGAACCCTCATTGCCATCTGTCATGAAAATAGACCTTTCTCTCAAATCATTTTAAAGTTTGCTTTCTTCTGAATGCTCTTGGATAAGAGGCTGTTGAGGCTAGTTACTGGAAACATGCCAGGCTCTGCTTCTGTTTCATTAGCTCTATGTGTTATTTGTGTAAATAGTTAGCAATTAGATTTCATCGGCCTAGAAAAACCTCCCTGTTTTTCATGTAAACTGGCAATTGATAGGTGGTTTTTCCCCAGTAGTTTCTAGAATAGACTCACTAAGAGGTGTATGTCATTTTTTTTTTTTTTTGAGAGATAGGGTAAGACATTAAAAATAGTTCCAGGTTCCCAATATACAGGGTTATGCTAAATTAAACCTCCACTTAAAAATGAGGAAATCAATTTTCTGTAAATCATCAGTTATACTTTCTTTTCTTTTTTTTTAAGACAGAGTCTCACTCTGTCGCCCAGGCTGAAGTGCAGTGGCACCGTGTCGGCTCACTGCAACCTTTGTCTCCTGGGTTCAAGCAGTTCTCCTGCCTCAGCCTCCCCAGTAGCTGCGATTACAGGTGCCCACTACCACGCCTGGCCAATTTTTGTATTTTTTAGTAGAGATGGAGTTTCACCATGTTGGCCAGACTGGTCTCGATCTCCTGACCTCAGGTGATCCGCCTGCCTCTGCCTCCCAAAGTGCTGGGAATACAGGTGTGAGCCACTGCACCCAGCCACCAGTTATATTTTCTTGGTGATTAGGACATACATCGTAGGAGCAAAAGAATAAAGCCAGTCCAAAGAAAGTGCATGTGACTTGACCTCAGAACCGAAATGGCAGTGACTGTAAAGAAAATAGGGAATGATAGTGGTGGCTGGTTTGGGGGCTGCTTTGCAGAGAGCCCAGATGTGACAGTGTTGATGGTAACCCTAGCTGTAGTGAGCAGCTGCTTGTGCACCGTGCTCGTGTTGTTATTGATTTGGCAAAACAAATGCGTGTAATGTGGGAGAGCTGCTAACCTGACCCAGGAATTTGACTCATTTTTATTTAAATGTCAGTTTGAGGCAGGTGTAGGGTAGGATCCAGTAATGTCATTAAGGGTCACCCTACTATTTTAATCAGCAGCCCCTTATCTAATGTATTCCTAAAATTCTGTGTGTAAATTGAATTTGAATAACTCGAATTGTATTTAAATGCACTGGCAAATTTGTTATTTAAATGAAGCTGCCCTGCTGGTCCTGGGTGTGCTTGGGCTGGAGAGAGGAAGTCTTAGCAGGGACATGATCTTCCTGTCTTCACAGATTTGAAGAGCTGTCTCCTGAAGGAGGGTGAGACTCATTCTGGGTCTGCAAAAGGCACAGCTAGGGCCAGGGGTTGGGTGGCGGAATTCAGCCAGGGGAGGGAGCACTCCCTAACGCCTGCTGTGAGAGGGCACGTGTCTGCTGCTCCGGAGGTGAGGCAGCCACTGGGGTGTCTGGACCACTCAGACCTGGTTCCAGGCGTGGGATCCTGGGCCAGTTAGGAGCTTCCGTCACCTCCTTCAGGGAGCCTCACGCTCTCCACCTCAGTAGTGCTGGGTGTGTTGAAAAACTGGGTGCTGCACCTGCGCATGTTAAACAGCCAGTGAATGCTTGTGATGACCATCTTCTAAGCCAGAGCCACTCCCGGGAGGCAGGAGATGTTCCTAGGACTGGGGATGGCAAAATCATCCATGCTGTGCCAGCAAGCAGCGGGCGTCATCTGTCCATTGGTTTGGGAACCTCAGCCCTGGACCTAGCAACAGTTGTGTTCTTAGTGGAACACAGATTCTGTGGGTAATTCAGAGACTCAAGAAGCCCTGCCCTCGAGGCACCGAGGCAGACTTCTGAACAGTAGGCGTGGCAGAGCGTGCCAGGCTGCGTGAGCGGGTGGACATATGCTTTGGCGCTGGAGATGGTGGCATGTGGCTGGGCTTAGGGCTCCGTTGGTGAGATATGGAGGTGGGGTGAGCCCTTGAGGGTAAGGAGGGAGGCAGGGAAGAGCCAGCCATGCACAGGAGGGACTGAGAAGTTCAGGCTTCTGGGGGGCAGTCCTGTGAAGATGCTGGTTACTGGTTCCTGACCGCCGTGCTGGCACCCGGCTGCCTGCAGGGAGAGCATGCGTGCAGTTGTGCAGATCTCATAATGGATGGACTTCAGGAGGGCGCCTCCTGGTGATTGCCACTCCCTTCACAGATGCCACCCTCGGTAGATCCCTTAGAAACAAGGTGAAAGGGTTGGGGAGCCCCCGTGTGTGGACTCAGGAGCAGTTTATGGAGTTGGGAATCCTAACTCAGGTCATCACACCACCGTCCATCAGCTCTTGGTCTTTATTTAAACAGCCTTGTGATACCTTCTCACTTCTGGGCAGCTTTTCTTGGCCCAAATGCAGGTGTCTCTGTGCACGCACATGTGTGTCACCTATTTCTATATAAACCTACTTTGTATATATGAGCACATACATACACACATATGAATACATATATACGTGTGTGTATAGAAAACTTTCCCCAAACTCATATTCTTCCCCTTTGGGCAACAGAGAAGCTCCTCAACATGGGTCAGGTGAAACTTGACATGAAAATGAACTTGGAAATGCTGGTGCTGGTGAGGCCCTGTGTGGCCCTGCCTGGCTGTTTGAATTTCTATAGTCTTGTACAGCACCTGATGCAGAGTGCGGGCTCTGGGGAGGCTTCCAGACTGACTGAACAATCACGGTCAAGTGGGAGGCCCCCATGCCTCTGAAGTCCCAGGGTGGCGTTAAAATCACACTCCTTTCTTCTCTTTCCATTTCCCCGCCCTCCTCTCCTTGCTTCCTGTTTCTGCGGCTTGTACCTGACTCCTCAAGAGTGTTCTGGTAGAAAAGAATCAAGTTGTGGCTTGAACCTCAAACATCCTTCCCCATCTTAATGAGGTTCCGGAGGAGCTCCTTGTAGGATCCCAGAGTCAGCTTCAAGTCCTAGGAAGGCACCTGGAGGACGCGTGAGGGTGGGCTTCCCCTGCCAGCTCTGCCCCTTTCTGCAGGGTGTGCAGAGCTTCCCACCCTCACACTCCACCCGTCATTCGTGCAAAACTTACTCTTCAAGAAGGAACCAATGAGCAGATTCTTACCTGAGTGTCTAGTCCATGAAGAGTGAGTGCACTTTAGCCCATACACAAAATTTTAGCCCAGAGAAGCAGCTCATCCCAAACATGGGCTTTGAAATCTGCAGAACCTAAAATATAATCCTGACCCCCTACCTTCCCCTACCATCTGTGACCCACAGCAAGTTTCTTGATGCGCAGGGTCTTGATTTTCTCATACGCAAAATGGAATAACCCCAGGAGGTTACTGCAATAGTAGATGTAAATCTGGCACAGTGCCTGGGACACAGTAGCTATCTGGTGGTTGGTTCCCACTGTGACTGGCTGAGCGATGTCAGTCAGCCTGAGATCTGGACTAATGGCTGACTGGAGGCACATTCTGAGTTGTGGGGGTTTCCGTGGGTGGTGAAATACTCAGCCGTGTGGCTTCAACATGTGGACCTCCCGTCTGTACCCCACTGTCACATTCTCTGTGCCTTTCCCAGACTTGGCACATATCTCAAACTGATAATACTTGGTGACTGACTTTATGCATACATATATATATTTCAGTATGAGCTACCATCCAACAAGCACCTGTGAATTTGGCTTTAAGTTTTCAAGCAACTCAAACCCTCCCCTAAATGCAGCTGCAAATGACAACTTACTGAACAGCAAGAGATGGCAGTTATGATTGTGTGCCGCCCCACCCAGCCTAGTTTTGGAAATAATACCCTAGCTGGCACCAGGAAATAATACTCTAGCCCTGGAATATGTTGTCAGGTGAATCCTGAAATGCATCTAGAAAAACAGTTTTTGCTTTCTCATACAAAAATTAAAATGTTTGTTTTATTTTGGTCATCGACAATTGTCAAAATAACTAGCCTTGGGCTAATGTTATCTAATGTAAGTGTTGACACCATTAAGACTGCAGTATAATTAGTCATGAAATGTAGTCATAACACTCCTTGGATTTTAAAAGGACCAGAATGAGTGTTTTTGAAAAGTTGTATCGGGGAAAAAAGGAAAATGGAATTGAATTTCCTGCCCCGCGCTTGTGTGATGAGTATCAGCCTAGATCAGACTCAGGGTGGTGAATAACCTCCTTCCCTTCTTACAGCCCTGCTCTTAAAAAGCAGGTGCCATGACAGAAACCCCGACAAACTGCAGGCTGTCACCAAGGTGGTGCTTTACATAAAAGCGGGTTTCAGTGTTATTTTTGCAAGACTTGAGCCCTGAGTGGATACTGAGCATGGAGCAGCCTGGTTTTGTACACTTCTGCCACATGTTGAGATGCCGTGGGAGCCGGTGACTCACGC
>NW_012104253.1:4909740-4912577 GCF_000951045.1 Mandrillus leucophaeus
GAAAATGAAAATCTCAATCAAGAAGAAAGTAAAAGAGCAGCTGAAGACGCCAAAGGATCTTCTTCAGACAGCACTGCTGAAGTTAAGGAGTAGCTCGAGGTGAAGCTGGATGGGGGATCCAGTGGAGCAGGAGTTGACGGACGGTCCGTTCACATCGCTGTGTTTCCTTGTTAACATTTTTCTTTCTGCAGAGAGGAAGATATGTTTTTGCTGCTTTATATAAAAATGGTTTTTTTAAGTTATTTTAAAAATCTAGCTTCCCTTTTTGATTAAGATTGCCATCTTGCTTTTAGGCAAAACAAACCAGTTAACAAACAGCCACAAGAAAGGGGGAAGAGGTGCCTGTGGGAGATTTTGCAGACCTGTTGTGAGCATAGGTATTTTCTTCCTGGGGAAGAATTCAGTTCCTGTCTCAGCTGTGCTTTTGTGGGCCTGTCATCTTGACGACCAGAATGAAAGCTTGCTCTGCCTCCTGCCAGCCAGAGCTGGTGGTGGGACTCGGGGATTCAGCGTGAAGGTGGGGAAGCTGCACAGCAGAAAACAGAATGGAAGTTGGGAAACTTTAGAGTCTGGGCAAAATGTTTGGTTTTTCTCCTTTAAAAAAAAAAACACCCCATTACCAAAAGAAAAGGTAAGGTGGCAACCTTATTTTTAATAGTTTGAAATGTTGATGATAATCCTAATTATATAAATATATATATAAAAACACACATCTATATATCTAGTGATTTCTAAAGATTTGTTTACTTTTGTGTTTTGTTTTACTGTACTAAGAACTTGTCCTTTCTCCTTGAATCAAAGTAGGACATGCATCATCCTCCTAATTTTAAATGTTGGCTCTGATTTTAAAGTGGTGCATTTGATTCCAGCCTTGGTAATGGAGAGTTTGCAAACACACAGCGGCCCACAGCTTCACGTGGTGGTGTGCAGTGTGAGGCAGCTCCCTGGCTTTCCTGGTTTTCACAACAAGCTAGAGATTTTCAAAGCTACACTTTTGAGTAAAAACCCTTATTAAAAGAAAAAACATGATTAATATTTTTGTCTATTCCTTTTTTTGGAGTGGGACAGGCCTTTTGAGTTTAGCTTTTACACAAACCATCTTATTGCCCAAACATTGTTTGAACCTTGACCTCATGCCCTGGGCTGTGCTAACCTGGGGGCTACTGAGGCACAGCTGTGGGGCCCAGAGGCCTGCAGGAGCCCCCCTCATCAGCCTGCCCATCTGCGCAGGCAGCAGGAACATAAGAAAAGGAATACTTAGAATTTAGGGGAAGTGAAAGGTTGGGACCATGTCCTTGGGGTGGGAGAGGGATCTGTCTCCAGAAAGCCACCAGTTTTCAGGTTTATTGATACCAGTTTTCCTTCACCACAAATTTTCACATTGTCTCTGATGTCCCAAGTACACCGCTGATTTTGAAAATGTGAATTATTCCCCCAGCTGTTTGATAAATTCTGCTGCAACACAGGTCATCTTAAGGATGCTCTGGGAGTTTCTCTTGGGGGAAGACGTAGTTCTGCAGATCAATTGCCTCATCCCCCCTGACAGCTGAGATAAATGTAACTCTTTGAGGCGTTGCCTGCGTTGCTCAGCAGGTTAGTTTACCTGCTGGACTGGGTGCTGGAGGCAAGCTTCATGTCTGTGTGAGACTGGGACATTTCCTGGCGTTGACGCCTGTACCTTTCCTCGGTTGTTGATGTGTACCAGAAGGAAGCATGTAATCGCCACCTGTCGTATCATCCTTACACCTGAGATACCTTACCAAAAATATTAAATAGTCTGTAAAGCTTAGTGTTAATTTCTAAAAGGCAATAGCATTGTAGTACTTGAGGTTTCTACTCTAGAAGCCCCACAGCCTTCTAGAACTTTGATGACAAATTTGTCCATAGAATTATCTTCTTATAGGATTAAAAGTTTTCAAGCCTAATAATAAATATTTTTTGAAAACATATATACAGTTCAAACATAAAATAACATAATGAGACAGCTGGGTTTTCAAACTATTCCCCGGCAAAGTTTGAGTTCCCGTGGAGCTGGGATAGCGCCAGACTGGAGTCGGGATCCCAAGCTCCTGTTCCAGCGCTACCTTCAATGGGTGTTGTGACTTTGGTTCCTGGCACCCAGTTTCTTCATTTACTTGTGAAAAGAATGGTACAAAATTGTCCAAAGTCCCTGCTTAAAAATTTAGCAACTGTTTTTCTGTCATTTCTCCATAGACAGACTTGGTTGTTAAGGTTATTGGATCAAAAAGAGATGAAGTCTGCTTCCAGTTGAGAACAGCCTCTGCATGACATAAAAATGGCGCCCACAAGAACAGAACTGTTTTGATGTCAGAAGACAGTATCTATTGAACAGCATTACTTTCCTGAGTTGGGTAGGATTGCCCTAAAATGACTCGCAAAGGCAGGCGAGACGCAGCACACATCAGTCATCCCCGTGGCCCCACTGCGGTTCGGCAGCTCTAGTGCTGCCTGCGCAGACACTTGGAGCTACAACTTAAGCATTTGAAAATTGAGGAAAAGTGATTAAATTGGCATTGAAGAACCCTCATTGCCATCTGTCATGAAAATAGACCTTTCTCTCAAATCATTTTAAAGTTTGCTTTCTTCTGAATGCTCTTGGATAAGAGGCTGTTGAGGCTAGTTACTGGAAACATGCCAGGCTCTGCTTCTGTTTCATTAGCTCTATGTGTTATTTGTGTAAATAGTTAGCAATTAGATTTCATCGGCCTAGAAAAACCTCCCTGTTTTTCATGTAAACTGGCAATTGATAGGTGGTTTTTCCCCAGTAGTTTCTAGAATAGACTCACTAAGAGGTGTATGTCATTTTTTTTTTTTTT
>NW_012104253.1:4916232-4920179 GCF_000951045.1 Mandrillus leucophaeus
GCGGCCTCACCAGCTTAACTCAGTGTTTTCTGAGCACAGAATACCAGAGATCTGAGACCCCCGAGGTGCGAGTCCTCCCCTCAAGGATCTAAGCAGGTGGTGGGCTGCTGCTCTCTCCTGTCCACAGCTGGTGGGGGGCGGAAGCCCTGTTCCACAGGTGACAAGTGTGGGTCCAGCCACCATGTTTAGCCAATGGGAAGATGAGACACAGATTCTAAGGGTCTTGTCCGTGTTTTCTCCCCCAAAACACTTTGAGTTAGTGATGACATCCACTGATTCACCCAGCACTTATCTGAGCATCTCATATATGCTGGGCACCACGCTAGGCTCTGGGGCTAAATGACACAGGGTGCTTGTCGGCAAGGAGCTTGTGGAGGAACAGGATGGCCTTCTAGGGAGAGCTGTGCCCAAGCTAGCGCTTAATACATGCTCCACTGTCCTAATCTTAATGGGAAATAGGCTGGATGGGCTTTTAATTTCCACGTTATACAAAATTGTGGATTACCTGTATGTTCTCTCTTAGTCTGACTTACTTTTTTTCCCTCATAGGGGGTTTCTTTTCTATGACCAAACAACAGAGAAGTTGAGTGTCTGATTTCCCCCCGCCCACCCCACAATGTGAGTGCTCGAACGCTCGCCTGGGGAAGCTAGGATCACCTTCATGTTTGTAGGTACTACATTTCCTGTTTTCTAACATTCTGGGATCTCCCAAATGAGTGATGCAGTTACAAGAGGGGACCTAGGCATCATAGCTTTGGGGTGACCCATGGGTGACAGTGAAGTCCCTGTTTCCTTTGCTGAAACTGAAGCCTGTTGTGAGACTGGTGTACGGAACTAGTCCAGCTTCCTAGTACTGGTTTTCAAACACCTATTTTTAAAGTGATGACATTTTAAAAACCACCTCTTATTCCCATTTGGGGTTCAGCTGACTGTCAGCAGTAACGAGAAAAATCACACCAGCCACACGTACTTCAGTATATCTTAAATGGGCAGTTCACAAGGCAATTGTAGGATCCATATTCGTTGATGGGCCACACCTGAGTGGAGAATCTTATGTTTCTGTTTCATTCCTGTGACTAGTTTTGTTTACTGCCCCAGCTGCCTGTGGCCAAAGCAGCTAGGATCTCTGTCCATGAACATTTTAATGATTAGAAATCCAAATGAACAAATGTACCTCCCTAAAACAAACAAAATGACTCCCATAGGCATCAAATAATCCTCTAGGCTATCTCTAAGGAAGCCAGGATTTCCAGCAGCAATTAAATGGCATGATTGGATACAGGGAAAATTTTATAATTGCTCACAGGTAGCAATTTATTAGGATAGATGTTACTTATGACATGTGTCAAAAAGGTCAAAGTTTATACTTCCTTGGACATTAACCTAATCTTCGAAACTCTAAAAGTTACACTTTTTGGTCATTAATTTTTTTTTACAAGCAGAGATTTTGACAATTAACCCAGTTAATAAAGGTCAAATTTCAATTTTTTTCCAATTTCTGGAGCATTTAAATTATTCCTTTTTGAAAATGGGAAGATAGAGGATGATAAATAGTTATTAAATGAGTACAAGGATGTAGTTCTGCTGTCAGGGTGATGATTATAAAACAGCTGATACTGGAAGAATAGAATTGCTGTGTATCTGATTGGAAGGAAAGTAGATTACAAGCAGAGGAAATAGAAAAATTAAGCCCAAATAATGTGTGCAGTTAGTAGGATAATGTGGGTATATGCGCTTGTTAAATCATCTCAGGATTCTAGTCATTCAATTATGTAGACTTCAGGCTTCAACTATTGAATCTGCACTTTTTAAAATAAGTAATTTCTGCAAACTTGCAACAAAGTACAACTTGGGTTAACAACCATTTGCCGCCCACCAGGCTGCATCCCTCAGATGAGTCTAAAGAGGGGCAAACAACAGTCAGTGCAGCTGAAGTCCGCTGGTAGGGAGGTTGGGGCGCACTGGACCGCCCTTCCTCCACCCCACAGCCAGCACAGCCCCTAGACGGCCAGGGCAGCTGTGTGGGTGAGGAAGGAGGTTTTAGAACCTGTGGCAAATGGCAGAGAAAGTCCACAGAGACTTCCTCCACCACTCCAGCAAGACAAACCAAACTTCCCTATCTGCCCTGGTCAAAACCAAATGACCCACACGCCCTCCCTTTATCCCCGGGGAGTGCCCCTGGGAATCCCCATATCCCTGCTCCGCTCGCGCCCCCTGGTGGCAGTGCCGCCTGCCAGGTGCCGCCCAGGGAGCTCTAAGTAGAGGCCTTGGGTCCCACTCCACTGAGCAGGTACCTTCCTAGACCTAGCCAGAAACTTGAGACAAGAGGTGGCTTTTTGTTTTTTGAGACAGGGTCTCACTGCATTGCCCAGGCTGAGTGCAGTGTTGTGATCGTGGCTCACTGCAGCCTCGACCTTCCGGGTTCAGGTGATCCTCTCACCTTAGCCTCCTGAGTAGCTGGAACTACAGGCGTGCACCACCATGCCCAGCTAATTTGTTTATTTATTTTTAATATTTATTTATTTATTTATTTATTTATTTATTTATTTATTTTTTGTAGAGACGCGGTCTCGTTATGTTGCTGGCCTCCACCTCACAAAGTGCTGGGATTACAGGTGTGAACTACCATGCCCAGCCAAGAGCTGGTTCTTTGTTTCCATTGGGTACATTTGGGATTTCTTGCTGCTGTTTATTGCATAAAGAAAGGCTCCTCGGTATAGATGTGCTCCACGTTAAATAACCAATATATAAAACAAGCTTGCGCTGCATCTGTATCCAACAAGCACGAGGAGCCAGCACCTGCCTCCTCTGCCCCTGGCCTCTGGTCCAGCCCGTTTCTCTGTGTTTAAACTCAGCGGTGATGCCCCATGTCGCTGTGCGGTGTAGTGCTCTTGCTGCACTGATTTTCTTTCGCAGGTGACATTCGAGGCCCTGTGTATTACCAGGGCTGTGTCCAACCCGGCTCTGTGTTGCAGCTATTCCTTGCACATAGTAGGTGCCCAGAAAATGCTGAAGAAAAAAGAAAGTCCAGCCAGGTGCGGTGACTCATGCCTGTAATCCCAACACTTTGGGAGGACGAGGTGGGTGGATCAGCCGAGGTCTGGATTTCGAGACCAACCTGACCAACATGGAGAAATCCCGTCTCTACTGAACATACAAAATTAGCCCGGCGCAGTGGCGCATGCCTGTAATCCCAGCTACTCGGGAGGCTGAGGCAGGAAAATCACTTGAACCTGGGAGGTGGAGGTTGCGGTGAGCCGAGATCATGCCTCTGCACTCCAGCATGGGCAACGAGGGAAACTAAGTCTCAAAAAAAAAAAAAAAAAAAAAAGCCATTTAGCTCAGCAGGAAGCTTTGAGGTTGTGAACTAAAAAGAAAAAAAAAAAAGTCTTTAAAATTATGCAATTTGGGAAACTGTTAGAATGGTCACTTTGACTGTAATACCTTACTCTCAACAATTCCATCAACATTATGCGTGCAGACAGATGCCTTGAAGGATGGGAACACAGGGTGCTCACTTATTTTTAAGAAGGATTTATCACTTTACCAAAGATTTGTAGTCAGGTGACAAAAATGGGGTTCAGGTCACACAAGTGTTAGCAGCATGCTGTGTGCCACAAATGTCACCTGCGCAAGGATACCACGGAAAGGAAGAGACGGAGAGCAGCACTGGCAGCTCCTGAAATACCCTGGACACTGCACACCATGTTAAACCTGAGCACCCTCGATGCTTTGAACCCTTCATGGGGCATGGTTAAAACAGGCTGTCATGCCTTAGCTAGGAAGCTGTTCAAAAAGGTGACTTTGACCTTGCATTTTCTTCCCTTTTTTTTTTTTTTTGAGAAGGAGTCTCGCTCTGTGCCCCAGGCTGGTGTGCAGTGGCCGGATCTCAGCTCACTGCAAGCTCCGCCTCCCGGGTTCACGCCATTCTCCTGCCTCAGCCTCCC
>NW_012104253.1:4920229-4928061 GCF_000951045.1 Mandrillus leucophaeus
CCCGAGTAGCTGGGACTACAGGCGCCCGCCACCTCGCCCGGCTAGTTTTTTGTATTTTTAGTAGAGATGGGGTTTCACCGTGTTAGCCGGGATGGTCTCGATCTCCTGGCCTTGTGATCCGCCCGCCTCCGCCTCCCAAAGTGCTGAGATTACAGGCATGAGCCACCGCACCTGGCCATATTTTCCTTCCTTTTAACCTTCACCATTCATACAGGGTCTGCTCCGAAGTCTGCAAGAAGCCACCTTCCTAGCTCCTTCCTCCTGGTAGTCTCTCCTCATGCTATTTTCCCCTCCTCTTCCCTCTGGCTCCAGCCTGCCTGATATGGTTTGGTTGTGTTCCCACCCAAATCTCATCTTGGATTGTAGCTCCCATAATCCCCACGTGTTGTGGGAGGGACCTGGTGGGAGGTAATTGAATCATGGGGGTGGTTACCCCTGTGCTGTTCACATGATAGTGAGTTCTCATGAGATCTGATGGTTTAATGAGGGGCTTCTCCCCCTTTTGCTTGGCATTTCTCCTGGCTGTTGCCATGTGAAGAAGGACGTGTTTGCTTCCCCTTCCACCATGGTTGTAAGTTTCCTGAGGCCTCCCTAGCCCTGCAGAACTGAGTCGATTACCTCTTTCCTTTATAAATTACCCAGTCTTGGTTATGTCCTTATAGCAGCATGAGAACAGACTAATACGCTGCCGTTCCGCTCTCCCCATGTCCACAAATGCCATTCTTTGTTACTGCAACTCTCATCTCCCTTTTCAGAGATTTTATTGTATCTACAATTTGCTCCATACCTGCAGGGGCCAGACTCCACCAAATGGATGGGCTGGTCTGGGCACATCGGTGGGGCAAGTGCTCCCCTTGGGGGCTCCTAGAGGAGGAGATGTGGGAGCCTGACCCCAGCAGACAGCAGTTTTCCCAGTGGACAAAGAAGCAGGGCAGTGCCTGGCAGTGCTGGGGCTGAGCTGAAGTGGAGAAGAAACCTCCTGAAAGAAAATGGAGGCTCATTCCAGAGTCTCCCATACCAGACAGAAGCAGCTCGGCTCCTCCCCTCTGGGGCCAGGGGTAGGGGCTCACTGAATGCCAGCGTGATCTTTGTGGGGCTTTACACAGTGCATTAGGGGACTAGCTGTCCTGGGGAGATGCTCAGGTGTCCCAGCAGTGGACCCTGGGGGAGGCGGGAGGCCCAGCCTTCCAACAGCACAAGAAGTAAAAGCATGTCTGAGATGGGGACGAGCCCAATGACGGTGGGCTGGCAGGGCCCAGGACCGTGTGGGCCACAGTGTGGGGCAGGGATGCCATGATCCTAAGTGGCTTGAGGACCAGGAGCAGGTTTCCTGGGGAAGAAATAAGCACCCCCTCCCTACCCCTGCAAAGCCACCAGGTTGCAGTGACAAGAGGTAGGAGCCCTGGAGGAAGGTGGGCTCGTGCCAACTCTTCCTCCACTACCTCTTTGATCTTTGCAGGGTTATTTAATTTCACTTCAGTTTCTCCATCTGTAAAATGGGACTGCAGTGAAGGAGCACAAAGTACCAGGGCTGAATCTACACACTGGAATATGACCCTTCCCCCCTTCCCCGACCATCCCTCTATGTACACATGGGAGGAGCATGGCCTCAGGAACTCACCAAGGCATAAATCCCATCTTCATGAGGCAGGGTGTTTAGCTGAATTTAGACAAGTCTGTCCAAATTTAAATGAGCCACCTGTGTAAGTGGCTCCCTTTATAATCCTTTCAAGATGCTGCAGTGAGCCGGCCCTGTCTTGCATTTCCAGCAGAGCCCGCTCTGTAGCCTGCTTGCTCTTTTGCTCCCACAGAGTCTGTGTGAACCAAGAACCGCATCCAAGCATGGGAAACAGCTTTCTAAGCATTCCTCAAAACCAAACACAATAAAGATGAGTACATTTGCAAAAACTGCATGACAGAAAACCTCCGTCATAAGAAAAGTGACATTTTCCCCAATAAACTGGGAGAAAATATGTCTATCGCAGAGAAAGGATTAATATTTATACTATATAAAGAACTCAACTGAGGGACAAAGGACCAAAAACTTGGAAGAAACATGGGAAAAAGACATGAACAGACACTTCACACACATAAAAAAGTCCTCAAACAAGAAAACATGTCCAAATTCATTCACTGAAAACTGCAATTGAAAGCCACACGGAGATAGCATTTCCCACCTATCAGATTAACGGAAGTCAAACCACGACCACACATTCTGTTGGCAAGGCTGCAGGGAACAGGTATTTTCTTGTGCTGCTGGTGGAGATGCACATTAGGACAACCCTTTTGAAGGGAATTTGGCAATACCAAACAGCCCCCCACACACTTACCTTTCAATGCACCAATCTCACTTCTAGGAATCTATCCTGAATATACAGCTCCAACAAAAACAGATACACACAGGCTATTTATGACAGCATCGTAATTGGCAGACACGTCTCGAACCAGCCGAATCAAGGTCAGCATCACCAGTGATAAGGCATTGGCAGCATGAACCCCCACGTGGGGTACTGCGAAGGACCCAACATTACCTCTGTGGGATTCTTGCCAAAAATGCACAACTTCCGTCCAAAACAGAACGTCAGACAGACCGAAACTGAGGGACGTTTGACAAAATAACTGAAAAATGCTCTTCCAAAGTGTCAGGGTCACGGAAGACTAAGACCAAAGAGTTGCCCCAGATTGGAGGACACAAAGGAGACATGCGGACTGAGCAGTGCGGGACCCCAGACGGGACCCTGGAAGGGAAGAAGGACGTTCACAGGAAAACAGTGCAATCAGAATCAGGTGTGCAGTCGAGCTAATAGTATTGCACATTGGTGACACCCCAGGTTTGCTGATTATACTTGGGTTGTGTAAGCTGGGCACTGGAGCGGGTGCTGGGGGAGGGATATACGGAGAATCGGTACTATTTCTACAGCTTTTCTGAAAGCCTGAAATTAGTTCAAAAACAAAACAACGCAAACCCCATGTCTCCGCCAAGCCTGCCTGGGTTTGAATCCCTGCCCCGCTCCCATCCACCATGCGTCCGGGTCCTAGTCCTCCCCTTTGCACAGGCGGGGAAGCTCCCAGGACAGCGCCCAGGGCTGGTGGCTGTGTTCTGGGGACACTGGGAAATCAGCTGCGAGGCTGCACGGAGAGTTTTAACATTTCTCTTTTTGAAGTACAGCAAGAACGGCAGACAAATCTGTAGCTGTGCATAAGGGTCCAAGTGTTGCTTTGTTTTTCAAATGAAATACTGAGAGACTGGTAGACCACACAAAGGAAAGAGGACAGAGTTTCGCAGGCAATTTAAAAAACGCAGCCAATAGCAACACAGGCTGGTGCTCCATCTCCAGGGGAAGGGGAGGAACATGTGCTGAGCTTTCTCTGTGCGGGGGCTTTGCAGGTGCTGGCCCCTGCTCCCAACCAGGCTCAGGGGCAGGTGGGGGCTCCAGCGCCCCATCCCCACCTCCCTCTGGGCCTGAATGTCCTGGAATACCCTCCCGCTCTGTCTGCCTGGCCTCCTTTCTTTCCAACTCTGGTGATCCTCTCTTTTGCTGCCTGAGCCCTTCCCTGTGCAGGCCCCACTAGCTCTGTAACCTTGACCTGTAACCTTGACCCTGCATAGGTGCTGGTTAATAGAGTCTCATTCCGAGGCTGCCCTTGGCAACAGGCAAAGATAGGAGGAAGAAGTAATGGGATAAATTTCCAAGTACTGTCCTATGTATTGGGCATTTACCATGTGCCAAGCACCTGTCAGAGCCACTGCCATGGTCTCTGACAGATGAGGAAGCTGAGGCCCAACGGGTTTAATGTGTGTGTGCGTGCATGTGCAAACGTGTGCATACATGGGTGTGTGACTGCATGGGTGTGTGAACGTGTGTGTGTGTAAATGTGTGCACTTGAGCGTGTGAGAGCACAGGTATGAATGTGTGAGAATGTGTGCATGTGTGCACGTGTGAGTGACAGGGACCCAGCCAGCTGGCTGCAGAGCCAGGCCTTCACCACGTGCACCACCGGCTCCCTCAACAACCCTGCAAGCCATGACTTCCATAGAAAGAACTGGGCGCAGTGAGGCTTGTGACTCTCCAAGCCCACACACAGCTCAGAAAGAGGCCGGGCAGGGCTTCCCACCTGTGCTCCGCCCAAGCAGTGGATCAGCCCTGGTGGTGTAGGAGCAGCCCTTCCGAAAGCACCAAGAAGCGCCTTGCTGTGGGCCTGGGTGCTTTTCCTCTGTAGGGTGTGGCTCGGATGGCGCTTCCTCCAAATGCGTCGTCCCTTCCCCGCCTTTGTGGCCTAAGCAGCTCGTGAATGTTTGTTTTTATGCTTGCTTCCAACACTAACCTGTGGCTGCCTCCAGGTCAGATACTCGTCCCGTTCAGCTTAGAGGCGTTCATATTTCTAAACCCTGAGTCATACCAGCGCTCGGCCTGGAGGGTGCTCCTCTCTCCACCCAGGGTGACCAGGGCCTTGGACTGCTTCACTGAATCCTCATGGCTTGGACACTTCTTGCTTCTCCATCAGATTGCAAGGATCCCTCCACCCCATGCCTTTTAAGGACAAGGCTGAATTCCTATACCCGGGAAGAATGTAGATGTTATTACCCTCCCCATTTTCCACAGGAGGGAAACTGAAGCCCGGAGGTCCAACTCATTCCCTCACATTCGCGCAGGCCTTTGCAAGGTTCAGAGGGCCTTGTTATGCATCGATGACTCCAGCGCATCCCAGGAGAGCCCTGGGGCATGGACCGGATCTGGAGGGTCGGCCCATCGCAGGGATGAGTGGTCATTTGGTCACTTGCTTCGGGACTCTGGTCGCATTCTCTTTCCACCACACTCTCCCCAGCGTGAAGCATTCCGCTTTCGGAATTCCTTCCAGGACCGTGTGCTTGCTCTGTCTACTGAAGATGAAACTGCTCACCTCTCTTTCCTGTTACTAAAAACAAACTATTTTTCACCACCCACGTGCTGCATCCAGCTATATGAAAATACTCCCTTCCTTGTCTATATTCTATTATGTTGTATTACTTTTCCACCATCTATTTATCTTGCAAAAAGACATCGTAATTCTAAAGAAAGCTTACACTCTATTACAGAAAAGAGGCACAGTGTTTATTAGTCAGAGTGAGTCCGTGGGACTGAAATTTATGGTGTGCCCAGAAAGCTCGGGGGCCGGTGCAGGAACCTTAAAAAACAGGAGGAACGAGCGATTCAGAAAAAGAAACAAATTCGCACCGCGCACTCCCATTGCGCGCAAGCGGGGCCTTTCTCAGCTTTCCATCGGTAGCTCCGCACGTGGGTGCCAGCGTGAGTCCACTTCACATTCTCACAGCTGGGGCGGCTCCCAGGCCTCAGAGCAGTCCCATCCATCTTCAGCCGGGCCCAGAGATATGCAGGGCATGCAGATTGCAGATCAAAAAACTGAGGCTCAGGGAGAAGCAGCAGGGCTGGAATCGGGCCTCCTGCTTCCTTCATTTCCCGGTTCTGGAGCTTTTGGACCCAGGCAGGCCCTGTGTCAGGGAGGAGGGAGCTACAGTCCCAGGCCCACATGAAGCTTCCATTCCAGAAGGAGAATCCGACAACAAACTGGTAAATGCGTAGGATGACTCCAGAGGATTGTAAGTGACAGAAAGAAAGCAGGTTGGTAGGGAGCAGTGGCCAAGGAGGGACAGCCCTTTGCATGGTTGGTCCAGTAAGCTGAGCTGTGAATGGCAAGGGATGGGGGGAAGTCAAGGCACAGAAAGGCTCCCTTGGCTGGAGCTGGGGGAGCAGGCAGGTGGGCTGGGATGATGAATTAACTTTAAGGAGAGGGAGAGTCAGGATTGGCGCCCGGGTCCCTGGGGAGCCGCTGCGTGGGTGGCAGTGCAGCTGGTCACCCAGGGCAGGAGGACACGGATGGCAAGGAGGGAGTCCAGAGCTCCACTCACATGGCTCTGGGCGCTGAGTAGAGGGTCCTTTGTGGATGGACAGGTGTGTCTGCAGGTGGAGCTGGAGACACAGATGTGACAGCCAAAGGGCCCTAGGGCTGGTAGCTCCTGGGATGCCCAGGCAGGCACCCTCGTCCTGGCTGTGGTGGGCACCCAGGTCAGCCTTCCTGCAGAGGCCTCCAGCCTAGGCTGCCTTGCGGGGAGGGGGCTTGGGAGCTTCCGGAAAGTCCGCTGGGACCCTCAGTCACCCAGAGAGTCCCATCTGCAGTGTGCAGCCTCCAGGTGGCCCCCACACTGGGTTGGTTCTGTATCCCGTGTGCACGCAGCAGCACTGGAAAGGGTCAAGGGTGGGTCTGGTCTGTCCCTCCAGCCAAGCCCATGACTGACACGTGTCAGGACCACAGCAGTGCACAGAGGCGCAGAAGATGTGTTTGGGGTGTGCCTGGTGCAGGGGTGAATGGAGAAGAGGGTTCAGGATTTCAGGGTCTGACACTTAGTGCCAAGCATGAGGGAGGCATCTGGCAGACAGGTGGGAGGAACCAGGAGGGTGGGGCCCGGGGGCGAGAGGAGAGAGGGCGTTTAGAAGAGCAGGCAGCCATAGGGGACACTGATGGCTGTTCCCCTGCAGAAGTGACCACCAAGCTGGCCTGCTGCAGTTGCCTGGGAGGGCAGGGTGTGGGCACAGCTCCGGGAGACGAGGGGATAATTGAGAGGTGAGGAATGGTGGCTCTGCTGGGGAGAGAGCCAGCATCCCGGGGAGGGGCTCCGGGTGTGAAAGGGTGACCTCGAAGTTAAATGGAAATGCCTTCGTGCAAGGGCAGCTGGTCTGGGCTGCTGTCTGCGGCTCAGGTGCAGGCGTGGAGAGTGCAGTTCAGCTCGCTTGGCCAAACCCCAGCTCCTGGTTGGTGATTGAAGAAAAACGGGGAAGGGGCATGGGGAATCTGAGGGATGCAATGTCAGGCCCAGGTCTCTTGGCTGGGTGAGTAGCAGGTGAGGACCCCAGAGGTATGATGAGAACTGACCCAGAAACAGGATCTGTGTCTGAGGGAGTGGTCAGGGAGGGCAGGCTGGGGTTGCTGTTTGTTCGGGTAGTGACAAGATCAGGGTGCAGCCATGCCCAGGGGACCAGAGCACAGGCAGTGAGGGGGTGGCGTTGCCATTGCCGAGAGGCTGCTGTGCTGGGTGGACGTACCCAGAGGTGGCTGCAGGGAGCTGCTGAGTGGCAGGAGTGCTGCGATCCAAGCAAAGTATTCTTTCAAACGGGGCCTTAGGGCTCAGATTTACCAAGGACATCACTGTTGGCCTGGCCGGGTGAAACCAGTGGGGAGCAGTCACTGGTGACTTCGTCCCCATGGAATGAAGCCCCTCCTCATACTGGGAGGCCGAAAGCTGCAAACAGAGCTGGTGATCGCAGCTCCATTGAACATACTCAGTAATTTCTGGTAATGACCAAGAAGAACTGAAGAACAAGCTCTCCTGAAAGGTCATTTATCCGAGAGAAGAAAATTACTCCTTTTCCTGGGGGCTGTCATCTTTTGCTTTAATTAATATCAAACGTGTGCACTCTTGGCGGTGGCTTCAAATGTTCAAGTGGACTTCCCGTGACATTTTTAATTAAAAAAAAAAGTAAATCCTGGGCTGATGTGAGGCCCTGGGTGATCGTCAGAACCTTCCCTGTTGCAGGGGAGCCTCGGTGGCAGACTGATACCCGCCCTCATTGTGGCTGAGGAAGACGGGGTCCAGGACCCACTGCAGCAAGGGCCCCCTGGCTTATGTGGTCGTTCATTCATTCATTCATTTGCAACATGAAGAACAGGATTGCCTGCATTCAAATCCCAGCTGCCTGGGCAAGGAAGCTTAACCTTCCTGTGCCTCAACTTCGTCTTCTATAAAATAGGACAGCAGGCCAGGTGCAGTGGCTTAC
>NW_012104253.1:4930096-4931647 GCF_000951045.1 Mandrillus leucophaeus
TTCTCTCTTTCTTTCTCTTTTCTTTCTTTCTCTCTTTTTCTTTCTTTCTCTCTTTTTCTTCTTTCTTTCTCTTTCTTTCTTTTCTTTCTTTCTTTGTCTCTTTCTTCTTTCTCTTTCTTTTCTTTCTTTTCTTTCTTTTTTTCTCCTTTCTTTCTCTCTCTTTCTTTCTTTCTTTCTTTCTCTTTCTTTCTTTTTCTTTCTTTTTCTTTCTTTCTCTTTCTTTCTTTCTTCCCTCCCTCCCTCCCTCCTTCCTTCCTTCCTTCTTTTTTTATTTCAGATGGAGTTTTGCTCTTGTTACCCAGGCTGGAGTGCAGTGGTACATTGTCAGCTCACTGCTACCTCTGCCTCCTGGGTTCAAGCAATTCTCCTGCCTCAGCCTCCCAAGTAGCTGGGATTACAGTCATGCACCACCACGCCCAGCTCATTTTGTATTTTTAGTAGAGACAGGGTTTCACCATGTTGGTCAGGCTGGTCTTGCATTTCTGACCGCAGGTGATCTGCCTGCCTTGGCCTCCCAAAGTACTGGGATTACAGGCGTAAGCCACCATGCCCGGCCTCCTCTGCCTTTTCTACAAACAAGGACACTCTCTTTCTTAATCACACTACGGCCATCTAAATCAGAAAGCTAATACTGATTCACGACTCCCATCCAGTCCTCAGATCCCATCTGAGCTTCACTAATGGCCCCAGGAAAAATCAAGCCTAGCATTTAGCCATCAGGCCTCTTCCGTCTTCTTCAGCCTGGAACAGCTGTGTGGTCATTCCTTGATGACTTTGACACTTCCGGGTATTACCAGGCCTGCTGTTTCACAGGATGCCCCCCAGTCCATGGGGGCTTGTCTCTTGTGTCCTCATGATTAAATTCAGGCTCTGCATCTTTTCAGGGATACGACAGAAGTGACATCGTGTTCTGCTCCCTGCATCCTATCAGTGGGCCCAGAGTTTGATGTGATCATTTGATTGGCTTCTGCCAGATTTGCGAACTGTGGAGTTACCCTTTTCTCCTTTGTAATTAATACGTTTCTCTGTGTGTGGGGGGGGGCGGGGGTAGGTGGTGGTGGTTACATTTTGTATGTGCGTGTGTGAGGATAGATCATGTGTGATATGTAGATATCCCCTGCCTGGTCTATTAATATCAGGTTTGGGTTAGGATTAGGTTAGGGTGAGGGTTTCAGTGCCCTCCTTGCTTCTGACTTGGCACGGGTGGCCTTCCAGGCTGGCCCTTGGCTCTCCCTCATTCTCTGAGCACTTTCATACCTCCTCTTACAACAAGATGCCCTGCTTTATTTTGTACTCTCTACACCCCGGCCCTCGGTCCACCAGCTCCCTGGGGAGCCCCCTCTCCTTTAGTGGAGCGCAGTATTAGGAACCAAGACCTGGAGGCTGGGTGCACTCATTCCTCCTGTGCCCTGGTCTTCCAGGCCCTCTCATTCACATACACTGCGTACCTCTAAAGCTTCCCTCCCTTCCTTCTTCCCTTTCTTCCTTTCTTTTTCACTTCTTCCCTCCCTCCCTCCTTTCCTCCCTCCTTCCTTTCCTCCCTCTCTTTCT
>NW_012104253.1:4934792-4936204 GCF_000951045.1 Mandrillus leucophaeus
AAATAAATAAATAAATAAATAAATAAGAAAAGAAAAAAAGAAAAACAATGGGGCAGCAATAGTACCTGTTTCACACGGCTGTTTTATGAATCACATCAAATACTTCTGTGGGGTGCTCAACACAGAGAAGAGATGCACCTGCCCAGCTGGAGTACTTGTTGCTTTTTTGTATCTGCCCAGCACTGTGCCAGCACCAGGGATGCACGACCAAACTAGACAGATGAACCCTGCCTCAAAGTCAAGTCCAGTGGCTTTGCTGTTTGAACCCAGGGCAGCTGCCGGTCTTTCTTTCCTCTCCAGAGACCCCCCAGGCATGTGTCCCATGTGGCCTGGTAGTTTATGGCTCTGCTCCCCACAGCCAGGCTGAAGCTGGGGCCGTGTCTGACTCACCCTCGTCCGTAGCAGCTGGCTCGAGGGCTGGCCTACCCCAGGGCCTAGGAAGTAGGAGCTTCAGAGCTCTCAGAGTGGAAAGGGGGTGGTCTAGGGTTCCAAGGTTGGGGTGCAAGGCCCTGGGACAGAGACTGGGACTTCAGTTCCTCCCCATGTAGCTGCAACAGACTGTCCAGTCCAATCCAATTCCCACTGTTTCAGTTTTTCAAACAAGAAAGTTGATGTGAGGGTTGGTGCAGGTTTCTATTGTTTATTATTTATTTATTTATTTTTCCCCGAGACACAGTCTTGCTCTGTTGCCCAGGCTGGAGTGTAGTGGTGTGATATCGGCTCACTGCAACCTCCGCCTCCTGGGTTCAAGCAATTCTCCTGCCTCAGCCTCCCGAGTAGCTAGGATTACCTGTGCGTGCCACCACACCTGGCTAATTTTTATATTTTTAGTAGAGATGGGGTTTTACCATGTTAGCCAGGCTGGTCTTGAACTCCTGACCTCAAGTGATACACCCGGCTTTGGCCTCCCAAAGTGCTGGGATTACAGACATGAGCCACCATGCCTAGCCCAGGGTTTTGTTTAAAGTCACCACGCTCACCTGTCCCTCAAGGAATCAGGAGATGAACACGTTCCTGGGAACAGCTCTTCCTGAATACGCAGGTTAGCGTGGTGAGCTCCAAACTCCCTTTTGGAAGACGATACCTCAAGTGCCCACTCTGTGCCAGCACCTCGGTGGGGAGACAGACCCAGCGCTCCCTTCTGGGTGGCTAGAGCCATGAGCCAGGTAAGAAGAGCCCGGAGGACTTGAGCTCTTTGTTTGAAGGGGTGACACGAGGGCCATCGTCCTCTCCCCTCTCAAAAAAAAAAGCCTTTCCTCTGTTCGCTCTTTTTCTTTCTTTCTTCTTTCTTTTCTTTCTTTTCTTTCTCTCTTTTTCTTTCTTTTCTTTCTCTCTTTTTCTTTCTTCTTTCTTTCTTCTTTCTCTTTCTTCTTTCTTTATCTCGTTTTCTTTTCTTTCTCTCTTTTTCTTTC
>NW_012104253.1:4937914-4961040 GCF_000951045.1 Mandrillus leucophaeus
TTCCTTCCTTCCTTCCTTCCTTCCTTCCTTCCTTCCTTCCTTCCTTCCTTTTCTTCCTTCCTTTCTTGTTTTTTTCAGGGTCTTGTTCTGTCACCCAGGCTGGAGTGCAGTGGCATGATTAGGACTCACTACATCCTTGACCTCCAAGGCTCCTCCTGCCTCAGCCACCCGCCCCCAGTAGCTGGGACTACCGCAACCTCTGCCTCTCAGGTTCAAGCAATTCTCCTGCCTCAGCCTCCAGAGTAGCTGGGATTACAGGCATGCGCCACCAGGCCTGGCTAATTTTTGTATTTTAGTAGAGATGGGGATTTCACCATGTTGGCCAGGCTGGTCTCGAACTCCTGACCTCAGGTGATCCGCCCGCCTTGGCCTCCCAAAATGCTGGGATTACAAGCATGAGTCACCGTGCCTGGCTTATCTTTCCTACTTTTTATTGAAGGAATTCTTTGTATGTTTTGGATAATAACCCTTAGTTTGTTACATATGATGTAAATCTTTTCTTACCTGCCCGTGCTCTTTTAACTTTTAGCTTTCTTCATAGAGGCTTTCACCTTCTGTAGTTAAATTTATGAATTTTGCTTTTTAGTAAATCTTATTTAAAACTCTTTTACTGTCATAAACATATTTTCCTAGATTTTCTTCTATCACTCTTGCCATTTCAAAATTTTAAAAACCATGTTTACCTTTATTTCATTGATTTTTGTTAGTGGTGTGAAGGGCAAATTTTAATTTTATGTTTTCCGGGTAGTAAATTATTCCAACACTTACCAAATAATCTGCGTTCCCCCGGCTGATTTGAAATGCCTCTTTATTCATATACTAAAGTCCAGTATTTACATGGATCTGCTTTTCTGAACTTCTATATTTTTTCCAAGGATGTATTTATCCATTCATGTGCTAATATTACATTACATTTATTAAAATTACTTTATAATATGCTTTGACATCTTGTCGGGCAAAATTCCCCTCTTTGTGTTTTCTTTTTTTCAAGCTGTCTTGGCTATTTTTGAACATTTACTCTCCCATCTGAATATTAGAATCAGCTTGTCAAGTCCCATTAAAATCTTGATCAGGTTTTGATTGGGGTTGTATAGAATTTGTAGATTTATTGGGGGATTAAAATGGAGCAAAATATTAGTTCTTAGCATTGGGACCCGGCACAGGGCAAGTGTGCATAACTTTTTGGGGAGTCTGTGGAAGGTGGGCATCCGCGCTTTCTGGACAGCAGAGACCCTGCTGGCCCTGGGTCAGGATGCCCAGTGTGGGGCACTGGAAGGTGCTGTCATTTTCTCCTGAGGCATGCACAGACACCAGGGATTCCTCCAGAGGGTCTGTCGGGGCCTCCACGAAATACAAAGTCCTGGACGGGAAGGGTTGGTTCCAGCGCCACTCACTCGCTCACACTCATCAAATGCTCACTGAGCGCCTGCCCCGTGCAGGTGCTGGGTGCTGGGTGCCCCAGGGGCAGGCAAGAAACTCTTGTGTCTCTGAAAGACCTTTCTTCAGATTCCCAAAGGTGGGTGTGGAGCAGGGTCGGGGGAAAACCCTGAGGAAAGAGCCCCTCACTACAGCCTGGAGGGCACAGTCTCTGGGGTGGGCTTCGCAGAATGGGTCGGTTTTCCAGGCAGCACCAAGAATGGGGCTTTGTAGGGAGAGGACGTGGCATGTCTGGAGACAGTGGTGTGGGGAGGGGGCTGGGGAGGGGGTGGCCCGAGTCGGGGAAGGGCAGTTGGAGATGAAGGCTGCTCGGAACTTGTTGAGGCTGGTCTGGGCAGGACCTGTGTGCCATCTGGAGGTAGGGGGTAGAGTGCAAAGGGTAGGTGTCAGGTAGAAGGCCCAGGACTGGATGCAGAAAACCCTGGGCAAGTCATGTGTCCCCGCGGTGGTGACAGTGAGGAGACCAGTGGATCGGCCCCGTGTAGCTGCGTCTGTGTGTTTCAAGGGGCGGTGGAATGTATTTCCATGTGGGCGTCAGTGTTTATTAAAGGATAGGTAATACAATGTGCTGACTTGAAGTTTACATTGATTATTACTATTATTAAAACCCAACATTTACTGCAGAAATGGTTTAGAACCCAGACCAACAGGTTTTATGTTAAAGTGGGTTATGTATCACAGGCACATGGTAATAACAAAAAGCAGACTGATTTGTAGCTGGTTTTATTATGTTTGAAATTTTCTTTTCTTTTCTTTTTTTTTAAATCAATTTTAATGTTAAGTTCTGGGGTACTTGTGCGGGATGTGCAGGTTTGTTACATAGGTAAATGTGTGCCATGTGGTCTGCTGCACCTACAAACCCATCCCCTAGGTATTAAGCCCAGCGTGCATTAGTTATGTTTCCCAATGCTCTCCCTGCCCCAGCTGTTTGAAATTTTCTACAAGCAATGCACCTGGGTGGATGGCTGCTATCACCCGCGCTTGGTGCACCGTCACCCTCACCCCGTGTTTTTTCCAAGCATTGCCTTTTTTTTCTACCCACTTTCATAGCAAATCCTTGTCCTCACTTCCTCACTGCCCATTCTTTATAAAACATTTGCTTAGTTAAATAGTGAGACTCTGAAAAAGAGTATTCATGAAAATGCAGAAGATATGCAGAGTAACAATCCACAAATCCTCATCTCCCCACCATCCAGTTTGAGACACAGGACAATACATCAGCTTTGAAGCCCTCCGTGAACCCCCGCCCCAAGTCCCCTCCCCTTCTCGCCTTCCTTTGGAGGCAATCGTTTTGGTTTATTGATCATTCTCTTGCTGTTCTTTATTGCTTGACCACAGGCTTGTGGCCTTTGCTTAACTTATTACATCATTTAGGTTTGCATGTTTTTAAATCTCATACGATTAATTTTGTGTGTATTCTTCTGCCCCTTGCTTTTTTTTGCTCAACATGATATTCCTGAGATTATCCATATTGTGTGAATGAATAGCAAACAGCTCATTCTTTTTCGCCACTGCATAGGATTCTGTTCTATGAATGGATCACAACATATGGATTCATTCTTCTGCTGATAAATTTTGAATGGTTTCTAGTTCTTTGAGTTTTTTGTTTGTTTGTTTGTTTGTTTTGCTATTGTACATGTGTTGCTTATACAAGGCCAGTCTTCTGGTGCTCATGGGCCTGAATCCTGTACGGTAGATACCCTGGGGTGGAACTGCAAGGTCCTAGGGTGGCCATTTCTTTAACTTTACTACATAATAGAAAATGTAACTTTGATAATTTAGACTCCACCAGTATGAAGTTGCCATTGTTCCACATTATCATCAAGACTTGATATTGTTGCTGCCTAGAAATTTTTAAATTTTTAATCGTTGACACTCTTAGATGAAGGATATGACTGGGCACAGGATTCTGAGGTCACTGCCTTTTTCCCCTCAGTAGAATCTCAAACACTTTCATGTGAAAAGAACACAACCAGTCCCACCTCAGTGGCATATCAACTCCCTATACCTTTGTTAAAACAAAAAAACAAAAAAACAAAAAAACCCCCACCAAGTTCTAGGCAGAATTAGCTTGGAGAAGTTTCTAAATTCCAGGGAAAACTTTTAAAAAGATTTCAGAATTCCAGATAGAAGTAAAAAGTTCATTTACAAAGAGACTATTGGCTAAAATCAGACTTCTGATTTGCCACTCTAAAAGTCAGAAGACAGAGGAACAACGCTATAAGGTTTGTACTATTATTATCCCCACTTTACAGACGAGAAAACAGAAAGGTTAGAGTAAGTTCCTTAAGATTATAAATCTAATAAGTAACTTGTGATTCAGACTTGTACTATCTGACTACAGAATATATACTTTTATCTACTAAATTCTCCTAAGTAAGATTGGAGTATCAGAAAACTACTTAAACTCGTAAAGGTCTTTTATCCAAATTGAACAGCAAACAGTAATTCTAAAGCCATGGTCATTAAAATTGGGATAAAAAAAGGGATGCCTATTATCAACACTGTTATTTAGTTCTAGCTAATGTATTTGGAAAAGAAAATAAACAAAGACAATCCAAATATGTGAAAAAGTGATAAAGTTGTCTTTATTTGCAGATGATATAATTACATATCTAGAAAATTTAAGAAATTAAACAAAAAGCTAAGGTGGCTGGATACTAGATAAATAAGCAACAACACAGTAGCTTTTCTTTATATTAGAAATAACTAGGAACGGAAATGGAAGTCATCACATTTGCAATGGGAACAAAACTATTATTTTTGAAAGACAGAATACAAAACCTGAATAAATGGAAAGAGACACAGTATTCCTGGATGGAAAGAAAAGTATCAGTCAGGTTCAGTGGCTTACAACTGCAATCCCAGCACTTTGGGAGGCCGAGGTGGGTGGATCACTTGAGGCCAGGAGTTCAAGACCAGCCTGGCCAACATGGCAAAACCTTGTCTCTACTAAAAGTACAAGAAAATTAGCTGGGCGTGGTGGCACACACCTATAATCCCAGCTACTCAGGAAGCTAAAGCACAAGAATCACTTGAACCTGGGAGGTGGAGGTGGCAGTGAGCTGAGGTTACATCGCTGCACTCCAGCCTGGGTGACAGAGTGAGACCCTGTCTCAAAATAAATAAATAAATAAATAAATAAAAGAAAAACAGAAAAAATATCATTAAAATGTCAATAGTTCTGAAATTAGTATATATATTTAATGCATTTCCAATGGGAATCCCTATAGTTTTTTTTGGAGAGCAAATTAAACAAAATAATTTCAAAGTTTATTTGGACAAGTAAGTACTTAAGTTTTGGCAGGAAAAAATGTGAAAGATAGTGGAAGGAGAGATGCCCTACCAGATATTAAAACTTCTTGTAAATCTTTTCTAATCAAATAAATAGGGAACTGGCACAACAATCAGTGAATATTGATCTGATGGGGGAAAAGAGATTTCAGAAACAGATGCAAATATACCTTGGTGCCTAGTATTGATGAAAGTGCCTAGTATTGATGAAAGAGGGGAAATAATAGATAATTTAAAAGGATTTTTAACACAATTGGCAACAACATGTAAGGAAATAGTTACATCCTTACCTCATGCCATATAGAAAAAATAAATTTCATATGAAGTGATCACAAATGTTAAGGCTAAAGCAATTAGATGTTAGAATAGAGGAGACTATTTGTAAAGTCTAAAAGTGATTGGCTTTATTAGGCCAATCAGAAAACAGAACTCCAAAGGAGATAACTGAGAGATCTCTCTACATAAAAGTGAAAAATAGCTCAATGGCAAAAGACCCCATAGTCACATGACAAATGACAGACTGAGAAAAAAACATTTCTGAAACACTTGCCAAAGGGTTAAGAGCCCTAAAATAGAAAAGTCTCCAAGTATTGATAAGAGAAAGACAAAAAATAGGAAAGAAGGCAAAGTATATGAGTGAATAATTTACGGAAAAGACATATAATCATTAAATATATAAGGTGTTCAGCCACACTAGTAATCAGGAAATTGGAATTATATTACATGAAATGCCACTTTCATTCATCAGATTATCAAATATTAAAATCAATAATACTCAGTGGTGCTGGGCACAGTGGCTCATGCCTGTAATCCCAGCACTTTGGGAGGCTGAGGCTGGTGGATAACTTGAGGTCAGGAGTTCGAGACCAGCCTGGCCAACATGGTGAAACCTCATCTCTACTAAAATACAAAAATTAGCTGGGCATGGTGGTGTGCACCTGTAATCCCAGCTACTCGGGAGGCTGAGGCAGGAGAATGGCTGCTCACTGGCAGAATGAGTGAGGCAGAGGTTGCAGTGAGCTGAGATCACGTTACTGCATTCCAGCCTGGGTAACAGAGTGAGACTCTGCCTCAAAAAAGAAGAAAAAAAATTCAGTGGTGACATCATGTACAGATAATGGTCACTTTCAATACCCTGTAGGTGCCAGGAGTAATTTCTGTGCACTTTTGGGAAATTATTAGGGTACTACCTATCGAAAGTTAAAACATACACACACAGAAATTCTACTTCTGGAACTCTATTCTGTGGAAATCAAAGCACCAGTATGCAAGGATACATTGTGTGTACAAGGCTAATGTTCCTGGTGCTGTCAGTGCCCCAACAATATCCCCAGGCATTTGCCAATCCAGTATATACCCATAGTGTCATCCTGCACATGCCTATAACTTTTTGCCTGACAGCTTTCTCTTAAGAAGTCCAGGGTTGGACAGGGAAGAATTGCTGGAGAGTTAGTGCCCTGGGAACATTCTTTGGGGAAAGACAGATGAGAGTTTGAGGATAAATAACCCAGCTTCTTTGCCTCTTGAGTGGAATAATTCTGAAGTGTGTGTGGTTTTTTTTTTTTTTTTTTTTTTTTTTTTTTGAGAAGTCTTGCTCTTGTCCCACAGGTTGGAGTGCAACAGTGTGATCTCCACTCACTGCAACCTCCGCCTCCTGGGTTTAAGCAATTCTCCTGCCTCAGCCTCTCGAGTAGCTGGGATTACAGGTGCCTGCCACAATGCCTGGCTAATTTTTGTTTTTTTAGTAGAGATGGGGTTTCACCACGTTGGCCAGGCTGGTCTCGAACTCCTGACGTCATGTGATCCACCCGCCTCAGCCTCCCAAAAGTGCTGGGATTACAGGCGTGAGCCACTGCATCTGGCCAACTTATATATTTATGTATTTCTATGCAGAACAAAGACCAAAGACTCCCTTTCACATTAACATTGGTTATCTTATGGGACAGGACTAGGTTGGGAGAGGCTGTTAGATTTGTAAATTTGTTTTTATTGTTTGAATTGTTATAATGAGCATAAACTTATTTTTGCATTTAAAAAACAAAGGATTGGCAAGGTGTGGTGGTTTATGTCTGTAATTTCAGCACTTTGGGAGGCGAGGCAGGAGGATCACTTGAGCCCAGGAGTTGGAGACCTGCCTGGGCAACATGGCAAGACCCTATTTCTACAAAAAATACAAAAATTAACCAGTCGTGGTGGCATGTCCCTGTAGTCTCAGCTACTCAGGAGGTTGAGACATAAGAGTTCATTGAACCCAGGAGGTTAAGGCTGCAGTGAGTGTGACTGCACTCCAGCCAGGGCGACAGAGCGAGGTCTTGTCTCAAACCGCGCCCCCCTCTCCAAATAAAGGATTTTTAAAATAGAGCTGGGATGTGGGTTTAGGGGTTCTCTTCATTTTTTATTTTATCTTTTACAGTTAGATATTTCAACTGTCTTCTGGAAAAGTCTTGCTTCCCAGGCTCCAAATTTCTTGGCCAAATATACTCTCTGAAGCAGTCTGGAAAATTTGTTAGAACACTGGGTATGCTGCAAGCAAGGCAGGAATGTGGCTCTTGGCTCTTCTGGCCTAGGAAGTGAAGATGGAGGGTGAGGATGATGATGATGGTGGTGGTGGCCATAATGGCAACGATGGAGAATGTGGTGGAGGAGGAGGAAGAAGAGGATTAAAGCATGTTGAAATTTCTAGTTTCCATATCCCCCTTCCTTATCCAGCCTCATTTAGTGCTCCCAGGAAATATCTTCAATTTACAGATTTGGAAACTAAGGCTCAGCAAGGTTAAGTGACTTACATAGGGGCCCACAGCTAGCAAATTGTGGGGCCAGGGTATAAACCTGAATTAACTTAGCTCCAACCCCCCTTTTCCTTCCAACTTGCAGTGGCTGGGAGAGGTACAGGGCCCTACTTCCTTTGCCCCAGGTATCAGCCCACTCCCTGGTTTAGCAGGAACCTTCTCTCATTCAAAGCAGTCTTGAGATGCGGAAAAAATCAGGAGCCCACTACCTTTTCTCTCTGCCATTTTCCAGCAGCCCCAATTGGTTTGCTGTGATGTGATGTGGGGGCCTGCATTATTCAAGCCCATGGAATATTCAGGCTGCGGGCAGAGGAACTGAGCCTGTCAGGGCTGGCTGAGCTGCTTCCTCACAAAAGGCCCCTGCGGGCTGGGGAAGCTGCAGGGCTCTGGGAGGCAGCCTGTGCCTCGTGTTAGGACAGATGTGTCGTCCTGGCCTGACCCAGGAGGGGGCGAGGGCTGCCTCCGCCACCTGATGGATGTCCTCATTTGGGGGGAATGCATTATTGAGCACAAGGGCTCTTTCCAGCCAGACTCCTGGACAAAACTGCTCAGCTGTGTCCCCGCTGGTGGGAGCCTGAGCCCCAAGCACGGAAGAAGCCACTCCTAGGTGGAGAGGACCCAGCACACCAGGCCCGGGAGGACCATCTGGGTGGTGAATGTTCTTCCTTCAATTCCTGTGGGGAGCGGACCCCCAGAAGAAAAACTGGAATTTGGGACATGTTGGTCGTAGCGCTATTGTCAGTCATGTGACTGCAAACACACAAGACCCATCTGCTTGCAAACCCTGGTCCCCTGAGAAGGCTCAGTTCCCATGAGGTCAGTGTGAACCGGGTCTCCAGCAAGATGTGGACTTCCAGAGCCCTCGCTTTCAGAATCAGGGAACTGGTTGTCCTTGAACTTTTGTCCTCTTGAACCCTTGAGTTGTAGAGTGCCAGAATGCCGGAGAATAGACTTCTGGAACCTCAGAGTCATTGGCTCCAGAATCCTGGTGGGCAGTTCTGGAACCTCAGAGTCAGCGGTTCTGGAACCATGGGAGGTTCAGTCTGGAAACCTCAAGGTCTCACATTTGGGTGGCGCTCATTTGTCCCTCCTGGGGCAGAGCCTCTCTAGAAAAACACGGTCATGGAGCAGGCGCCCAGCAGCAGTGAAGGCAGGTGCCTCTGCTTTGCCGTTAAAGCTACAATTAAGGAATAAATAGCGGGAAGGTCTTTGAACTGTGACTCAGCTGGCCAGAGAGCAATTAGGGTTGCCTCTGCTGCTGCCTTCCTGACTGACTGAATGGGACAGAGGCACTCCCTGTCTTTTACCTACCTGCCGCCTCAGGACCTCAGGTGAGTGCACCTTCCTCGGGAGGCAGCCGCTATGCCATCTTCTCCAGCTGCTCTCTGGGCTCTGGGGGGCTGGGGACTTGGAAGGCTGTGACTGGGGTGGAAGCCCACCCATGTGGGATCCTTGGTCTTCCTCCCGTTTTGCAGACCGGGAATCTGAGCCTCGGAATGCCCTCTTTGGTCTAGACCAGGGCTTCTCGGCCTCAGCCTTGTGCACACTTGTGGCCAGGTAATCCTTGGTGGTGGCTGTCCTGTGCTCTGCAGATGTTTATCTGCTTCCCCGTCCTGTGCCCACTGGCCGCCAATAGCATTCCTCCTGTGTGACAACCAAAAATGCCTCCAGACACTGCTAAAGACCCTGGCGGCAGGGGGCAGAATCTCCTCCAGTTGTGACCCGCTGGTCTCTGGAATGAATTCCTGAGCCCCAGTGTTGACTCCTCAGGGCCCCCTGCCCACCCTGCCAACTGCTTGGCTGGTCCCTCGTCCCAACCTGAAAGTCCCTCCCTAGGGTCCCTAGAGTAACCCAGTTACCCCAACGTTATAGAGAGGAAGGAAAGGTTCAGAGTTTAAAAGGGGGTTTCCATTGTTCAAGGTCCCAGCAGGTCCGTGGAAGAATTGGGATTCAGCCTCACAGCTCTTTCAGCTTTCGCACACGAGCTCCCTCATTCCTGCTGAGATCCTGAGCCCTCTGTCATTCCACACATATTTTTTTGGGCACATACCATGGACCAGGCCCTGTTCTAGATAGTGAGGAAATCGCAGTCAACAAAACAGACAAGGATCCTTGCCCTCATGGAGCAGATGTTCACCTGGGGAAGGGTATGCGTGTGTGTATGTGAGAGAGAGAGACAGAGAGAGAGAAGGGGGCGGCGGGCGGGGGGGAGACAGAGTGAGAGAGAGAGAGAGAGAGAGAGAAGGGGGCGGTGGCAGGGGGAGGGAGAGAGAGAGAGAAGAAAGAGAGAGGATCCCATGGCTGCTCAAATGCCCCTCCTGAGCATGGCTGCTGACTCAAGGCTGTAAAAGCTCCCACCAGCAATCAAATCAGCTGATCTCCATTCACCCTGATGTCTCAGGTAACTGGAGCCCAGGGAGGTGTTAGCTCTAGGCCCATCCTCCACCCCCTGGATGCTCAACTTCCCAAAGAACAGGGCGGAAGAGTCAGGCCAGGGCAGCAGCTCCGGGCAAACCGCCCTTGGGATGCCTTTGCCGCTCTCTCACATCCTTCCAAGTGTGAGCGAGCAGGCGCCTAGCCTGGCTGCGCAGACCCAGACCCCCATAAATTATGCACATCGCTCCCATTTCTAGATGGAGGCACTGGAGAAATTACAACTCCCATTAACTTAGGCGGCACAGGCGGCCCAGCTGTTTCTCCAGTTCTGGCCTCTCCCTGGCTGGAAGGGAAGGGTTTGGCCGTGGGAGGGCCGTGAAACTCCGTTTCTCTGGGCCTTAATGCATAGCGCGTGTAACTGCTTGGCAGAGAGAAGCCGTCTGTCCACAGCAGGTATGGTGCGGGTGCCTGCTAGCTGGTCCGATGCTTGAAAAGCTAGAGGCAAACAGGCATGGAGAGACCCGGGGACAGGTCAGCGGTGCTGCTGTTTGTTTCCCCGCTTTGCGGACATGGGCTCCGGGGCTTCGGGTTGCCTCTCCGGCGGTCCCCTGCTTCTCCACTCTGCTCTCCCCAGCACTCGTGTCCTTGCAGTCTCATGCATGCGGTGGCTGAGTTGCCCTTTCCCTCATGTGCCAGGAACAAGTGCCTGAGCACGTGTGTAAGGTGACCCAAAGTGGGGCTAGCAGCAACTGTCCGTCCACTAACCCAGTTTTGCAGATGAGAGAGGAAGTGACTCGCCCAAGATCAATGAGAAATTAGCAGTGGAGGCAGCCAAGGGACTGAGTTCTTCTGCTATGGGCTCTTGCTAATACGTTGGGTGGAGCCAGGCCTCGGAGCAGGCACCACATGCCCTGGTGGCACCAACCTCCTTAACCGCAGCCACACCCCTGTGGCCCACCTACTGATTGGCCCAGGGCTTGGGGTGGAGCCAAAGAGCACCACATGTGGACGTGGCTCTGTCCAATAGGAATGCCCATTACTGGAGCCAGACAGTCTGAGCCAATCAGAGCCTCTCATGGTGGGGCGGGGCTATAAATACCCAGGGAAGGCTGCACCAGAGCTTCCAGGGCCCTCTTCTAGAACAGTGGCTGTCCTGGGTCCCCACCATGTGTGGGCACAGCTCCCTGCCTTCCCCAGCAGCTTCTGGTGCCTGGCCAGAGTTCTGGGACTGAATTCACAGATCGTGCCACTGGCCCAGCATGAGAATTCGGAAGGTCCCTGACCAGGGCCAAGATTAGGCCTCTGGAGGTGACTAGAGGCAGCGGGGTGACAGCTGGCCAGGTGCAGGCTCTCAGTGCCACCCCTGGTGAATTTCTCGCGTCTATAGACTGTTGAAGTTATATATTGCAAGTCCTAGTGATACTGATCAGCATCAATATTTATAAAAGAGGCAGCTGAGGTCAGGCGAGGTGGCTTATACCTGTAATCCCAGCACTTTGGGAGGCCAAGGTGAGTGGATCATGAGGTCAGGAATTCGAGACCAGCCTGACCAACATGGTGAAACCCCGTCTCTGCTAAAAATACAAAAATTAGCCGGGCTTGTGCCTGTAATCCCAGCTTCTCAGGAAGCTGAGGCAGGAGAATCGCTTAAACCTGGGAAGCGGAGGTTGCAGTGAGCTGAGATCGCACCAATTGCACTCCAGCCTGGGCGGCAGAGGAGACTCCGTTTCAAAAAAAAAAAGAAAGAGAAAAAAGAGGCAGCTGTTTCTGTATTGAGAGTGCCTGTCTTTCAGCCCCTATGGGTATTAATTTATAGATAGGGTCATGGATATCAGAGCTGAAAGCCCTGGAAACCCAGACTTCACATGTCAGAAAGTGAGCCCAGGCAGGAGCAGAGCCCAGTACCGCCCAGTCTTGTGCTCATGCTTTTCATTTCATTGAAGTGAACTCTAGAATCTGTCTCCTTTCACCTAAGCACATTTCTGTGGGTGGAATAATTAGAGGGCTGGCCACCTGCTTGCTGAGTGTGTCCTGCATGCCTGGCTTATGCTGGGGGCTTTACATGAACAATCTCTAAAGTATGGACAGCCCTCAGTGGCATGCTTCCTCGTCTTCTTTATGAAGATAAGGGAACTGAGGCCCAGAGTGATTAGGTAATTTACTGAAGACCATATCGCTAGGAAATAGTGGAATTGGAACCTGCAACTTACCTGCTGATTCCAAAGACCTCGTCCCAACTCGGGGTTGAGTTGGGTGTTGAGGGATGAGGCTAGAAAACATTCATCTGCCCATTCAACAAACTTCTCTCACAATTCTAATCCTTTCCTTCTTAGTCTTCATGAGTTTCTTGTTTATCTACTTGCTTTCTTATTTGTCTGTGTCTTCGCCTAGAATGTGAACTCCATGAAGGTAGGGACTGCGTGTGTTTTATTCCCTGCAGTATCCCCAGTGCCCAGCAGAGTGTTAGCCCTCAAGAAGTGGTGTATGATAAGTAAACCAACACAGCAACAGAAAACCAAACACTGCATGTTCTCACTTATTAGTGGGAGCTGAACAATGAGAACACAATGGTATAGGGAGGGGAACAACACACAATGGGGCCTGTGGGGCGGGGGAGGAGGAGGAGAGCATCAGGATAAATAGCTAATGCATGTGGGGCTTAATTCCTAGGTGATGGGTTGATAGGTGCAGCAAACCTCCATGGGACATGTTTACCCATGTAACAAACCTGCATGTCCTGCACATGTATCCCAGAACTTAAAGTAAAATAAAAAAGAAATGGTGGCTGAATGATGGAGAATCAGGAAGTCAACTCATTTTTTGTTGTTGAATAATGTGTAAGTGGCCAAGGCTGAATGAATACACGAGTGAGTGGATGAACTCGTCTGAGACTCAGTCTTCTTCTCTGTACAGTGAGGAAGGTAGCATTAAGAGCTACTATCTCCCTGCTCTGGGGAAGGTTAGCTAATGTGTGTGGATGTCATTAGAGCTGGTCACAAATTTTCCACACCCCTTCTCAGTGCACATTAGGAATACTGTTCCCTGTCCCTTTGAAGTTAAATATGGCCAGGTGACTTCTTTGGCTAATGAAATGTGAGTGTACGTGATGAATGTCCCTTCTGGGTGAAAGCTTTTTTTTTTTTTTCCCGAGACAGAGTCCTGCTCTGTCACCCAGACTGGAGTACAGTGGCTTGATCTCGGCTCACTGCAACCTCCACCCTCCGGGTTTAAGCAATTCTCCTGCTTCAGCCTCTGGAGTAGCTGTGATTACTGGCACTCGCCACCATGCCTGGCTAATTTTTGGATTTTTAGTAGAGACAGGGTTTCACCATGTTGGCCAGGCTCGTCTCAAACTCTTGACCTCGTGATCTGCCTGCCTCGGCCTCCCAAAGTGCTGAGATTAAAGGTGTGAGCCACGGCACCCAGCTGGTGAAAGCTTTAAGAACTAGTAAGAGAGATTCACCATGGTTCTTTTCTCCTGTGATGACAATCACAGAAGGGATCCACGTGGACCCTCCAGTTACTCTAGGTCCCTGAAGGACCGTGATGAGCTGAGTTTCCCTGCCAAGCTATGTGGAATGCATCGTGTGAATGAGAATCAATGTTGTTGTGTTAAGCCACTGAGAGTGTGGGGTTGTTACTGCAGCATGACCCAGCCCATCCTGACTAAGGAAGTATGTAGGCACTGTGCTCTTGGGGGCCAAGAGCAGAGGAAGTGTTTCACAAATGGCAGTAAGTGGGCCTTCTCTTTCCTGGATGCCAGGAATGCTGTCTAGGGACAATGGAGACATTTTTCTCCAGCTTTTTCCCAGTTGGCTCTGGTGCAGGAAAGCAAAGAAACCCAGACATGAAGTCACCGCTTGTTTGCAGCGAGAGAACAAGAAACAAGCCGCAGCAGTATTGTGTTTGCCTTATTAAGACTCATTTTCTCATTACAATTTTCCCTCCTAATTGCTAATTTTTCCAGCTTCTCCAAGAGCCATTTTACTTCCGCCTTGTCCCCCACCCCCCACCCCCAACTCCACTCCAAGAGCTGGTGCTTCGAGAAACTGCCACAGATGGGCCAAAGAGAAACACACATGCTTGTTTTTAATTTACGTGAAATCCTCTTCTCTTGCTGCTACTGAGATGGGCAGCTGCCAGGTTCTTCTGGCCATGTGGCCAGGGACTCAGCCCTAAGGACTGGCCTTATAGAGGGAGGGGTGTGGTCCATGGTTCCACACCCTTCCCGAGGCCTCTTTGGCAGTCGGGTGGCCTTCTCCTGGCCAGGACTTCTCAGTCTCATGAGCACTTGGGCACAGCAAGCGTGAGGATCAGGGGTCCCGAGTCCTCAGATGGCTGACGTGTTCCCTGAGCAATGCTGTGCACCCAGGGCTGTGCCCGGGAGCTCTTTGCTGCGCCGACTGTGCCTCCACAGCCTCCACTCTATCCTAAGTGGGAAGGAGCCGTTGTCGTCGTCATTTTGAGGTGGAGGATCAGACTCAGAGAACCGAGGTGCCATGGCTCAGCTGCTTCCTCAGATGGCAGTGGCAGAGCGGGACTTTCCCCTCCACCAGTCTATCTTCCCCAGAAGCTTCTTCCACATCGTGGGCCTGCCCAGATCAGGGAGGGGACTGCCACGAGGGACAGAAACCTTCCCCTGCTCTTCGCTGAGCGGGTTTCAGTCCGATCCACCACTACTCACTGGCCACAGAACCTAAGAAGATTCTTTCCCTCCTCAAGGGGTTTGGTCCCACTTTTGACTGTGGGGTAGAATCAGATGATAGGTGCAGGTCCTATTTTGGGGATTCCAGGCACAATATTCTCTTAGGAGTCTTTAGTGCACTCTCAGGGACCTCCAAACACGCACGAGGCGGGAAGACAGGGACTTCCGATACCATGTTACAGGTAGAATCGGACTGACAACCCCAGACTTGTGAGTTTGGATAGAAGAGTGGTTTATAGTTGTCCTGCTGGCTCTGCCACCAGGGAACCTGATCAACTTCATCACCTGTAGAGGGAAGGCAGCCATCTTTCCCGCGTTGGTGAAGACTAAAACCTACGTGTAAAGCTGTCAGCTTGGTGTCTAGCAATGAGCAGACATTCCTGAAATGGTAGTTGCTCCTTCTGTTTCTCCTCATCATCCCCATCCCTACCATCATCGCTGTTGTAGTTCTTATGTAGATTTTTTTTTTCGGAGTTGGAGAAAGCCACAGTTGTTACAGGCCAAATGGTCACATGGCCTCATCTCTGATTTCTTGAGGACTGGGAAACCAAGGTCAAGAGAGGGGAAATACTGCACTTGGGTCCTACAGAGCGTCGGCAGAGCTGAGACTGGCACCGGGATCCCAGCTCTTCCCTGCTTTATCTCCCTTTCTCCTCTCCCTGATGCTCTTTATGGAAAAAGACAATCATTTGCTTCCAAAAACAGCTGGACTGACTTCGTCCGGCGCAATTCCTGCTGAATACTAGGTTGTCCTCATAATTGGAGGAGCTGCATTCTCTATCAAGGTCACTAAAGGTTGAGGCAGCAGCAGAGGCCCCCAGAGGTGGGTCCTAGTGGCTCTACTGCTGTGAGTTCTGGGATGGGCCTAATAATGTCTTGGGGCGAGAAGGGGCCCTGTCCAAGAGGCCTTCCTGGGACCACCCGCCCTGGTCAGAAGCAGCTGTTTTGCAATGAACATAAACCTACACCATTATCGCTTATTTTTCTTTCATTGCACTTACCATAATTGTGACGTTTACTGGGGTGATTCTGTCTTCAGAATCTGTGTCACCGGCCACACCGCAAGCTCTACAAGGGAGGGGCTTGGATTCCCTGCCGCTGTACCTTGAGTCTCTCCAGTGTCCGGGAACTCGGTAGGAGGAAAGAAATGAACAAAAGTTTGCTGAATGGGGTCCTTAGCATTTTTCCACCAGTTTTTAGCTTTAGTTCCTTTATGTCCCATTATTATGATTGTTGTTTCATTCTGTAAAGCCCCTGAGAGGCAGAGATTCATAGTCCCATTTTATAGATTAGAAAATAGAGGCTCAGAATTTGAGGCTGTGTTGCCAGTATCATAGCCGTGAGTCACATGTTGCTATTTACATTAAAACTAATTAATATTAAATTAAATTTAAACATTTTCAGTTCCTCGCCTGTATTAGCTACATTAGTGCTTAATAGGCACATGAGGCTGATGGCTACTGTATTAGACAGCACAGCATAGAAAATATTTTCAGGCTGGGCTTGGTGGCTCGCTCCTGTAATCCCAGCACTTTGGGAGACCGAGGTGGGTGGATCACTTGAGGTCAGGAGTTCAAGACCCGCCTGGCCAACATGGTGAAACCCCATCTCTACTAAAAATACAAAAATTAGCCAGGCATGGTGATGGGCACCTGTAGTCTCAGCTACTTGGGAGGCTGAGGCAGGAGAATTGCTTGAACCCAGGAGGCAGAGGTTGCAGTGAGCTGAGATCGCGCCACTGCACTCCAGCCTGAGTTGCAAAGCGAGACTCCGTCTCAAAAAAAAAAAAAAGGAAAAGAAAATATTGTCAATGTTGCAGAAAGTTCCGTCAGATCACACTGGGTGAAGTAACTGCTGAAGGCCGCCTGGTCATACAGTGGCAGAGTTGGGACAGGAGCTGTGGTTTTGTTTCCAGTCCAGGGTGCTTGCCGGTTCCCCTGAATATGGAGCTTGAAGTGTGGGAGTGGAGGGTGTGTGGGAACTCTCAGAAGCCCTCTAGCCTCGGGGTTCCCGCTGGGCACTTTGGATATGGGGACCCACCTTGCTGGAGGCACGTGGGCGGGGGGGCGGGTGCAGGAATAGCCTTCCATCTTTCTTCAACAAGAGTGGTTTACCATGTCCTGTTTTGTATCAAACCTGTAAGAACCTCTCTGAAAACTCTAACGCAAACGTTCCAGTCCCATCGCTCTCTTGATGAAACATCACAAGCACCTCGATCAACAGATGTCCAGGGCCCCCCTCTTGGGCCGGCCGGATCCTTTCTCCCCAGAACTGACCGGGCCTGGAGCCCATGCACTCTGAAAGGGGTGCTGGTTCCTTGTCGTCTACTCTTACCCTGCCCAGCTGGACAGGATCTGTCTCTGAGGGGTGTGCTCCCTCCTGGGGTGGTCCCAGCCCTCCCTGACCGTCCTGTCTGTCTGATGGAGGAGCTGGGGTCACTGGTGCTCATGCCCTGGGCGGGCCCGGGAGCATCAAGGGAGAAGGCTTGTGCCACTTCCTCAGGTCAAACATGGCTGAGAGTGAACCTCCTCTGGCTCCTGGGCCACAGGATTTGGGTCTCAGCACTTCAGTCCCATGGTTGGCATCATCCAAGGGACCCAGGGCCCTGGTGCTCGCCAGACTCTGCTCTTTGGGGGCCACTTCCCTCTCTCAGGACCCCTCTCTCAAGTGACTTTCCCCCAACTTTCCTACCCTTGAAACTCTGGAATCCTGATGACCCCTTTTTGCCCACCCTACGGGTGCCCTAGGTGGAGGAGGAGGGGTCAGACACACCTCTGCGCTCAGGACAGGGAGCTCCCAGTGAAGACAGAAAAGACTCTCATTTCCTCTCCCTGGGCAGAGATGGAGTGCACCTTTTAGGGGGACCCTTTGCATATACTTAGGAGATGTCGTGGAATTTGACTGAAGGTTTCGCTGCTTAACAAATACCCTTGAAAGCCACTGGCCTTGCCCATCTACCTTGTTTTAGGGAGGCTCCTCCAGACTGCATGTGTGTGCCCCCCAAATTCAGATGTTGAAATCCTAACCCCCAAGGAGATGGCATCAGGAGGCGGGGCTTTTGGGAGGGGACTGAGTCATGAAGGTGGGGTTACCTCATGGAGGGGGTTACTGCCCTTGTAAAAGGGACTCCGGCGAGCCCCTCACCCTTTGCTGTGCAAGGGCACAGCAAGATGAGTGTCTATGAACCAGGAAGCAGATGCTGCATCCGCCAGGGCTTTGACCTTGAACTTTGAACTTGCCGGCCTCCAGAACTGTGAGAAACAAATTTCTGTTTATAAGTCACCCAGTCAAAGGTATTTTATTATAGCGCCAGAATAGACAAAGACAGATGCCAGTTGGAGGCTCAGTGAGGGCAGGGGCTTGTCCAAATTCAGGCGAGTGTCCCCGTCATATCATTAGAGTCTCAGAAAGGTGTTTTCTGGGGGCAGGTGAACTCCTCTTTTTGGGAAATTCAACTTCTTTCCCAACCTTAAGCCCTCTGTGTATAATTCCACCCATCCATTGGGCTACCCTGGGGTCCTCTGGCCTCGAAGGGGCTCCAGAATTCTTCCCTGGCAGATGTGGGGCTTGAGACCCAGCCCTGGGATTTAGCTTGGAAATGCAGCACCTCGAGGGGTCACAGGTTAACTGCAAAGCTGTTATTGGCCCAAACCAAATCCTGCCTCCAGGCCCCAGTTCTTCCTCCTCCTCAGCCAGGAGCCAAGCCCTGAAGCCTCCTCCTGTCTCTCCTCTCCCCATCTTTGCCTCTCCACTTGGGCCATGGCTTTCTGGTTTAGTGCAGTTGCCTCCTCCATGACACCTGCCTGGCTGCCTCCCAGAAGTCAGCAGTGCCCCTGTTATCACCCACACAGGACCACGTGGTGCCCTGGGCTGGGGAGGGGGAGTGAGCGTGTGTAGTGAACTTTCCTATCCCAGGTGACAGGGCTGATCAATAGATTGTGCCTGTGCTGACTCCAACCCGTTGGCAGTAGCTGTTTGCTGCATGGCACCTGGAGCTGTAATCCTGAAGTGGGGCTCTGAAGCTGCGCCCCGCCTCAGTGGGAGAGAATACTTGGGTCAGTTGGAAGCGCCTGCGTGGGCCGGGTGGGAGGAGCAGTGTGTGCGGGTACTCTTGCCGTCCTGGGCAGAAGCTAAATGTTTGTTCCTTCTGTGGTGCTTGGGCCTCTCCTGGTCTGGCCTGTCCACCTCCCAGGCCTCTTCCTCACTTTTCCCGTGCACCCCCGAGCCCCCCGAGCATGTGCACGGCTTCCTGAGCTCCCCACCTTCCTGTGCTGCTCACGCTGCTCCTTCTGCATGGACGCCCCCTCCTCCTCTCCTCAGTCTCAGTGCTGGTACCACCTTCTCCAGGCAGTGTGAACTCTCCGAGTTAGAACTGGCCTCTCCCGGCTGGGCTTGGTGGCTCACACCTGTAATTCCAGCACTTTGGGAGGCCAAGGCGGGTGGATCACCTCCCAAAGTGCTGGAAAAGGCCGAGGTCGGGAGTTTGAGACCAGCCTGACCAACATGGAGAAACCCCGTCTCTACTAAAAACACAAAATTAGCTGGGCGTGGTGATGCATGCCTGTAATACCAGCTACTTTGGAGGCTGAGGCAGGAGAATCACTTGAACCCGGGAGGCAGCAGTTGTGGTGAGCCGAGATCGCACCATTGCACTCCAGCCTGGGAAACAAAAGGGAGACTCCGTCTCCAAAAAAAAAAAAAGAAAAAAAAGAACTGGCCTCTCTGTTTGTGGAGAGTCCTCCATTCTTAATCTGCAACCCTGCCCCGCTGTCCCCTCCACTGGCCAGTGAGGGACAAGTAGAGCAGTTTGGTCACAGTGATGACTGCCTAACCGGAGCCAGTGGAGGCAGAAAGAGAGGCCCACGGCTGAGCAGAACCCCTGAGTTGTGGGAAGGGCGAGGACTCAGGAAGGATGCAGGAAGGAGCGAAACCGGGACCTGTCCCTCCCTCTCTCATCTCTGTCCCTCTCTTGGCCAGCCTCACTCTCCCTCCAGACCACCTTCTACATGGCAGGAAATATGCCATGGGCAACTCCAAAGGTTTGTAGCTTGCTACTCTATGCAAGGTGGTGCTCTCTCTCTCTCAGTTCTCATTAGCAACATCTCAGGGACGGGGTGATTGGCTACCTGGGTTAGATGCTCACCCCTGGAACAGTCAGCTGTGGCCAGAAGGCAGGTTGTCCAAGAACAGGCTGCTCCCGGCTTAACCATGGGGAAGGGGAAGGGGAAGGGAGTTTCTGGGCACATGGGAGGGAGGGCTGGGCAGAGAATACATGTCTGCTCCAGGCTTCCAGGCCACCAAGCCTCCTATTTCTCCTCTGAGTGCAAATGGCTGTGCCTAGTGCCGGCTAGGGGCCTAGGGTGTGAAGAGAGAAGGGAGGTGGGTGGGGAGGGTAGGTGACACCAGCTATGGGGACACTGAGATTCCAGAGCCTGCTGTGAGGCAGGAGGGCTGGAGACCTCTCGGAATCCTTCCACGTGAGTAAAGATTCTCTATTTACTCGAGGTCATGCAGCCAGTAATAATAAGCCAAGAACTCCTGAGTGCTTAGGTGCCAGGCACAATGACTGTCCCCAGGGAGGCGCTGTTATTATCCCCTTTTTATGGGCGAGGAAAATGAGGCGCAGAGGAAGAAAATGACTTGCTCATGTTCACAGGGTGAATGGGTGTCCAAACCTGGCTGCAAACCCAGGACTGTTTTGATATCCTGGCCCTAAGCTTGAAAGACAAAGAAGCCAGGATTGGAACCTGGCAGCTCCGTGGCCTTCCAGAGCTCTGAGGGCTGTGGGCTATGGGAGGGTTGGATGGGGTCGTCTCCAAATCCTAGGGTCACACTGGAGCGTCTCCTTGCAATTCTTGTTTCTGCTGCCCTGGAGTTTTCTCTGCCTCCGTATGTTAAAAAGAAAGAAAACAATTTAACGACAACAACACAGAAAAACTTAGATCATTTTAAAAAAAAAATACAAAAAAAAGTCTGACTTCTGTGAAATTTAATTTAATTTATTTTTATACCAGCAGCTGTCAGTTCAAAGAACAACAACAAAGTAGCCATCTGTGCTTAATTTCATCAATCCACTGTCGATGGTCACGTGAGCATGGCTTTTGGACTGAGGCAGAGCACGTGGCCAGATCTCAGCACCCCCACGGGCCCTCTGTCCAGGCAGGGGAGGGAGGCACTGGTGGCCAGCTTGAAGGTAGAGGGAGCTCCGTGCTGGGATGGAGGGGCACCGCACCTGGGCGCTCGGGGGCCACATTTGTCGAGAGCAAGGAGAAGCCAGCCATCCCTTCTGGGGACATGGTGAGCCCCTGATCTTTCACCGTGGCTTAGCCCCTCATTATTTCATTAATTCCTCATGCCAGTGGTGAGTGGGCTTGCCAGCTGAACAGATGGGGAAACTGAGTCTCAAAGATGTCTCCATCCCAAGCCGAGAAACAGACTCAAACCCTGGTTTGTTGTGCTCCCAAACCCATGTTTTCACCACAGGCTGTGGCTCCTGAGCTTGAAGCTACGGCCAAAGCACCTTAGGGCTAGAGGATCCCTGGGAACAGACAACCTTGGACAACCTGCCTTCTGACCACAGCTGACTGGTCCAGGGGTGAGGTGAGGATCTAGCCCAGGTAGCCAGTCAGCCCTTCCCTGAGATTTTTCTCCAAATCCTGGGGTCACAGGAGAAACCAGGCCATAGTCAGAGAGGCCAGTGCCTAGGGAGGTGAGGGGATGTTCCTGGTGACAGGGCTGCGCCCCTCCTCCAGCTGAGTTGTGCACACGGCTCACTACTCCTTGGCCAGCCCTCCTTCTGCTGGGCTCTGCTCACCGAGAAGAGCAGGTAGTCATAGCCTGCAGCCGATGTCTCAGGGTGCTTCCTTTACCCCATCAGTGGCCACGCACCCTGGCGGATGGATGTGGGATGTGTTCATTCCCCAGGGCTTTGCCAGGTAGGTGGGCACCATCGCCGTTCCCAGTTTACAGACTTGAACCGAAGGACTTGCCCAAGGCCATACAAGGCCCATGAGGTGGAGGCAAGGTCCACTCTTAAACATTGCATAGTTCCCAAAGGAGGCATGGTGCCCATCCAAACCACCAGAAAACCTGACCAGAAGAACCCTCCTACACTCAGCATCAAACCTTAGACCCCGGGATCAGCCAGAGAACTGGAGGCTGGAGAAGGGGAGAGGCCTTCCCCAGGTCGTGCAGGGTCCGGTGCAGCCTGGGACCCTGGTCTCCCCACCTTCCCCTGACGGTGTGGCCTCGGCTTTGCACTGCAAGGCCAGCTTGTCGCTGTAGACTGTCCTCTCTGAAATGAGCTGGGTTGTGGGACTTTCCTGGGTCCCATTTTGTTGTGATTCGAGGAACAAACCCTAGGATGGAATGGGCTCCTGATGGCAGAGTCAGGAAGGTGTCACCCCGGCAAAGCCTTCCTGTCCCCTAAAAAGAGACCAAACCCCCAACATAAAATCAAAAGAATCCCCTGTTGGGATTCCTGGGCAAATCACAGGCTTATTTGCTGCTGAATTCAAAGAAGTAAGAGTGAGCAAGTCAGAATCATTAAAAGATAGATCACTAAAGTCACATTTTTCGATGTGCCATATTAAAGAGAGCGGGGGAGCACGCCAATTGGCTTGCCATCTTCTCATTAAGTAACAGATGGCAGCTGAGTCACCGCTCCCGGCAGTCAGGACGCTGCTGGTCTGCCGCTCCCTTGCTGGGGCCCAACCACTCAGGATGAGGGGTCCGTGGGGGGCAGAGGAGGAGGGGGCCTCGCCTCCTTCCGCCTCTTCCTCTTTCATCCAGTCCCATTCCACCCCCATGTCTTCCAAAGTTCTGCACAGCTGATCCACTCCTTCTCTGGTTCACTCAGCATGAACCCCCCATGTGAACAGCCCTATGCGGGGCTGGGGTGCACAGCCCTTGTGTCCATGGAAGCCCCAGCCTTGTGAGGGAGTCAGAAAATGGGCCAGAATGTGGAATGGAGTTAGGTTGTGGGAGAGGGTGCCCAGGGGCTGTGGGGACCAGGAGAAGCACCCGTCTTAGTGTGAGATGAGCAGGATCAGGGCCCACCCAGAACTTGGGCTTGGGTCTCTCCTCTCAAAGGACCACCAAGGCAGATCACACCCGGGACCTCTACTGCTCCAGAGGACTGGGTATTCCTCGCTGAAATCTGCTCCTTCGTACCAAAGCCTTGCCACTGGGGCCCTTGTTGCTTCTCCCTGCCCCAGTCATAGTCTTCAACGCACCTGCCTGCATCCCTTCCACGGAGGCCTGTGGGCACCTGCTGCCTGTCAGGCATGGGGGTGGGCAGAGGCTCTTCTCTCTGGGGGTTCCATTTAGCAGCAGAAAGGCCATGTCTGCCCTGTAGACGGTCACTCACATGCCCTCTCCCTGACCATGTAGACGGTCACTCACATGCCCTCTCTCCGACCTTGTAGACGGTCACTCACTCGCCCTCTCCCTGACCGTGTAGACGGTCACTCACTCGCCCTCTCCCTGACCCTGTAGACGGTCACTCGCTCGCCCTCTCCCTGACC
>NW_012104253.1:4962377-4973245 GCF_000951045.1 Mandrillus leucophaeus
GACCCTCCTCTGTCGTTGTGTCCTATAGGGGGTGTGTCTCAGACCCCATCCGCATGGAACACCTGGGCAGCTGCCACCGTCTCCAGCGCAGTGGCCGTGGCTGCCTGGGGAGGGGCCGTGTTATGCTGATGACTTTTAATTCCCTTTTGAGGAGCAGTTTGACTAGTTGGGATTCCCAGTGCGCAGCCTTTGGTCTCTCCTTATGGGTGTCACAGGCAAATTTAAACCCAGGCCCAACAAGCTGGACAAAGTCTCCACAGGACAAGAGACTGTGTGACTGTGACAGCAAATGTCATCACTCTAGTTTTATTGGATTCAGAAGGAAATAATGTGCCATGCTCTTGTGTGAACAGCCAGGTTCCTCTTACATTCCCATCGTGGGGACCAGTCCAGCTTCATAGGGAAAACCTGGGCTTTGGAGTCCCACCTAGATTTTCATTGATCAGACATTCATTTCTTAAGCGAGTTAAAATGATCACTTGTTTAGTTCCGGATTGTAACTTTAAAGCTTATGCTGAAATGGATTCTACTGCATCCCAGCAGGGGAGCTGGGCACATCCCTACTTCTCCGCACCTCGAAACTTCCCTACTTCTCTGCACCTCGAACCTTGGCGTCCTCCCCAGGCCCATGATGGGAGCAGGCCCTACACCTGGGTGTGGGGAGGGAGGCGGGAGATCGGTTGGAGGGGGGAATCCAGGAGACCTGGGCCCTGGCAGGGGCCGGACAGCAGCACTTGTACTTGCCTGTCTTGAACTGTGGGTTTCAGGTCCCAAGCACAGCTGAGAGGGGTTATTCAGAATGTCAGGGTCACCAGGATCCCTCCAGAAGCTCATCTTTGGGACATTTGCACCCAGATGTTGCCGCTTTTCCATGGCAGTTTTCTGCCCTCAGAGCAGGCGTTGTGGAGGTGTGTGTCTGACCCCGCCTGTCATCAATCGGTAACGGGCGGTCCCATTCAACTCCCCGCTACTGCCTGCGAGTTCCTGTCTGACCTGAGACTACAGGCTGCCTGCCCCGGCCTTCACAGGCTCCTCTTGTCTGCAGGATAAATTATGAAATTCCTTGCATTTTTTGGTGCAGCAACATCTGGTCTCCTTGATCTGCAGCCCTGATGAATGGGTGTCAAGATCTCCTTCCTGTCTACCTCGCTGGTTCGCATTTTCCACCTGTTTGAAATCAATATTCTCCCATGTAAATTGTGACATGCCCTCTGCACCATGCCGCGGCCCGGTTTTCCTCCAGACAGCTCCGCAGAGCAAATGTTGGCCAGTGGGTGCACGCCCTGCTGGCCCGGTCTGCGGAATGTCTTCTGGGGTCTCAGCTGGGGCAGTGTTGTGCCGGTGGGCACTTGTTTTCTCAGCGTTCTCCCATCACCTGGATGTCCGATTGATACCTTCCATTTGGCACGTCCAAAAAACTCATCCTCCTCAGACACCTACAATTCAGCATGTCCAAAAAACACATTCCCACTCCCCACGCCTGCTCCTCTCAGCTTTCTGATCTCTGTGCAGGTCCTCACCACCCAACGAAGAAAACTATGTGCCTGCAACCCCTGTTAGCTTTATGGACTTGCTTCCTGAAACCATCTAGAACCCTCTCTCTTGTTTCCATCCCCCTACTAGTGCTTGGGAAGACTGTTGGAAGAACTCTCATTCCCCTGCTGCCACTCTTGTTTCCCCTAAGCTCTCCCCTAGACGGCCACAGGAAGCAATTTTCTATGATCTTGTAATTTTTCTCCCTATGGCTTTCCTTTGTTTTAAAGATGGAGCCTGGGCTGCTGCCTATTTCCTTGCCCTCAGCAGGGCAGCTGTCCCTCTTCCTGGCTCTAGGCTGGGCATGCCCTCTCTGCTCTCTGCTGCCTGGGACTGCAGTGCCTCCCTCTTTCCAAACCACAGTCCTTTCCCAACTTCATCAGGATTTCTCCTGTGCCTTGTAGATGCTTCTAGTAAATGACCTACCCGCTGTCTGCGGCAGAGAGAGCTGAGTGTGCACAGAGCTCATGCCCTCCTGCTTCTGCACGGGGTTGTGGCTGAGAAGAGATTTTCCCAGCTCTCTCTGTGTCCCAGAGGAGCCTGGTGACCACCTGGGTTCTGCAGGGAGCAGTGGCATCACTTCTGGGCAAGGGCTGAAGGGCCGAGCTTTCCAACCTGTCCCTTGCCCTTTTACGGGCTTGACACTGCCACACAGTGGCCACAGCAACCTCCCTGGAGAAGATGCTGGAGCCACGGGCCAGCAGGACTCTGGTGTCTGAATCAAAACTTAGAGGAGCGCTGCCCACTGCCCAGAAATGCCCCTCTGGGGCTTTTCACAAGCGAGAGGTAAACTTCCAGCTGTACATTTTCAGCTGCATTTTTAGCAGCATCTAACGTTACCCTAAACCAAGGAAGGGTCAGAGAACCACAACCCATAAGCCAAATCTGGCCCACCACCTATTTTCACAAATCAAGTTTTATTGAGGCTGAGTGCAGTGGCTCATGCCTGCAATCCCAGTGCTTTGGGAGGCCAAGGTGGGAGGATTGCTTGAGCCCAGGAGTTTGAGGCTGCAGTGAGCCATGATTATGCCACAGCCCTCTAGCCTGGGTGACAGAGAGAGACCCTACCTCTAAAAAAATAGAAAAATAAGACTGGGTGTGGTGACTCAGGTCTGTAATCCCAGAACTTTGGGAGGCTGAGGTGGGCAGATCATTTGAGGTCAGGAGTTCAAGACCAGCCTGATCAGCATGGTGAAACCCCGTCTCCACTGAAAATACAAAAAATTAGCCAGGCGTGGTGGCACGTGCCTATAATCCCAGCAACTCAGCAGGCTGAGGCAGGAGAATCACTTGAATCACTCCGCCCGGAGGCGGAGGTTACAGTGAGCCGAGATCATGCCATTTCGCTCCAGCCTGGGTGACAGAGACTTTGTCTCAAAAAAATAAAGTAAATAAATAAAAACTAAAAATTAAAATTAAAAACATACCAAATCAAGTTTTATTGGAACACACATCTATTGATTTGCCTATTGTCAACGGCCACTGTCGCATTACCATGGCAGAGCTGAGGAGCTGTGATAGCCTGTGTGGTCCGCAGAGCCAAAAATATTAACTCTCTGTTTGCAGAAAAAGCTGCTTTACACGAACACCCTTTTCTGAATTACTGATGGCTGCGTTTCATTTCTCTACCCGACTGAACCCTAGCAATTGTGGGTCTCATTCACTAACTCATCTGCACAAAGCACCGAGCATGGTGTCCCTCACAAGAGAATGGTTTGCGGGCGCTGCTCAGGGGCTTGTGTTTGACCGGTACATTGTTGATGAGTAACTGAGTAGAAACGTAAACCTCATCCATGCAGACTTAGCTGGCTCAGAAAGTCCAACCATCCGGATGAGGGCTGAGTCGCTCAGAAGGTCCGACCATCGGGATGAGGGCTGGCTCTTCAAGCACCCTGTTTGAAGAGCCAGCCCTCAGCTTGGTGGAAGAGGTGACGGTAAAATGGAGCAGTCCCTTCCCCTCGCCGTCATCCAGAGCTTTCTGAGAATCCCTGAGGACCATGTAGCTCCCGGCCCTCAGAGCCAGCAGGCAGTGCTGCCTGGGGAATGCAGCCGTGACCTGCGGAAGCGGTGGCGGCAGCCAGGCACGCCGAGGTGGCTCTCGGCCAGAGGTAGGTGACGCCAGGCAGATGGGCTGTGTATGGTGGAAGGGCCCAAAGCAGGAAGGGGAAGGTAGGGACACCCATGGCTACCCACAGCTGTTGTTTTTGTGCCTAAGTCTATGTGAGACCCTTCTGGGGAAGTCCAAAATGTCTGTGGGTTGGAGGGCATGTGTGGTGTGCATATGCCTGTGTGTAGCAGGGTGACTTTGTGGGGGGGCTGTGTGTCCACATTAGGAGTTAGGAGCAAGAAACTGTAACCTAGGGCTCACATTAGCTCATTAAGTGAATGTATCTGTGGTGCCTGCAACAGCCTTCAAGCTCTTGTGTGGGTCATCTTGGGACCCAGTGAGGAAGCAGGGGCTGCCCCTGTTCCCCAGGTCTCAGTCTGGTAGGGATTTAGGATAAGGGCCATTGGTTCCCTTTTGGCTTAACTCATCTCCACCACCACCACGACCACCACCACCACGACCACCACCACCACGACCACCACCACCACTACCACCAGCAGGAACCTCATGTTTCTGGGGAAGAAAAAGTCTACTAAACACAATAAAATTTAAGGAGAATATTTGATTTGCTCTCTGGGATTTTTAAGCAAAGATACATATAATTAGTGGGTGCTGCTGTGGATGATGTGGCCAGGCTGATGAAAGTTGGAAGCATGTATTTGCGAGGCTGGAACATGGTTGAAATGGAATCCATTCAGTCCCTTGGAATATGGAGTGGCGTCCTGGCCCCACTGTCACCTTCATGAGGGTCTTCGTGCTGCCACCTGACCATGAGGCCTCTGTGCAGAACCGGCTTTCTAGGGCGGGAAGAGGTGGGAGGAGGGGGTGACTGGCCTGTGACTTGTGGTGGGGGTTGCAGGTTGAAAGAATAAGAATGAAGAGTGGCATGAGGAGATAGATGTGGCAGGAACGTATTCATCGTCTTTTTCCTTTGTGTAGCGAGCTGTCCAGATCCAAGTGCTCATTCTGTTAGTCTCCAGGGAGGTCTTCTGTTGTTTTTGGGAACAAGTGCTTCCTGGATCTTCTGCCCTTGCCTCTGCCCTGGCCTGGCAGAGCCCCTTCCTTCACTGTCTTCTAGAATGCTCTGGTCCCTCCCTCTCCACTTGGAGCCTACTCTACTGTCTGCACCTACAACTCAACTGAGTTTCTCCTGTGTATCGGGTCTGGGCCTGGCCAACTCTGAGCCCCACCCTGGCTGCCCCCTGCATCCACCTTATTCACAAGCCTGGGTCTTCTTGGCTTCCCCATCCAGTTCTCATCTGAGATCTCGTGGGAACACTCCCCCAGCTTGTGAAATGGTTGGTGATCCCTCACCAGCCTTCCTGGAACCCCATCAGTGTTGCCCAGGACATTGCGTAGAGCCCCATCACATTCCGTAGGACAATAGCCAAGGTTATGAAACCCTGACAAAATTCCACAGTATTCTACGAAGTCTTGTTTTGCATCATCTCCCTAGAGGACAGTCTTCATGGGTTAAAAGAATACAATGGTTAGGGGAAAGGGAGGGATGGGGGAGATTTGTTAAAGGATACAAAATCACAGCTAGTTAGGCGGAACAAGTTCTAGCATCCTAGAGCAATGGGGGATGACTATAGTTAACCATAATACTTTGGCCAGGTGTGGCGGCTCACGCCTGTAGTCCCAGCACTTTGGGTGGCTGAGGTAGGCAGATCTCTTAAGCTTAGGAGTTTGAGACCAGACTGGGCAACATGTTGAAACCCCATTTCTACAAAAATATAAAGATTAGCCAGGCATGGTGGCACATGCCTGTAGCCTCACCTACTCAGGAGGCTGAGGTGGGAGGATCTCTTGAGCTCAGGAGGTTGAGGCTGCAGTGAGCCATGATTATGCCACTGCACACCAGCCTGGGTGATAGAGTGAGACCTTGTCTCAAACAAAACAAAACAACACAACACAAAAACCCAGTAATACATTGTGTAGTTTCAAATAGCTAGAAGGAGGATATTGAATGTTACCAACACAAGGAAATGATAAACGCTTGAGGTGATGGCTGCGTTAATTATCCTGATGTGATCACTCCACATCATATGCATCAGAACATCCCTATGTACCCCATGAGTATGTACAATTGTTATTTGTCAATTAAATAAATTAAATTTAATTTAAACATAAACATTGAAAATACCATGATTAAAGAGGGTGCTGGAGTTAAAATGGACAGATGGCTCAGGATCCACTTCTTTCCACCTACCTAAAATGATTTACAATTCAAGCGGGCCAAGATGGACACATACATGAGCTACAGCCAGAATGAGTAAGACAGATGCCTCCTCTGGGAACATTTATTCATCACATGGCACTTAGAGTCAAATAAAACACAAATGCAATGGCTTAGTGGGCAATCCTAAATACTACGACACAGCAAACCCTCTCCTATCTTCCCCTACTACCACTGTGGAGTCTGAGAAAGAGAGCTGGAAGCATCAGCGCCTCACCATGGCCACTCTGCGATCAGAGCACCTGGGACTCCAGCACCAGCCTTCCAGAGCATTTGAGGCTCAGGTGAGAGCCTATCTGGTTCATGGAAATGACAACACACGAGCTTCAAGGAGTCTTCGGGATCATCCGGTGGTCCAGCCTCCCATAGGAACAAGGAGACGCCAAGGCCAGAGAAAAGTGGCTCCTCTATGATCACAAGACTGGAGTCTGCATCTCTTGATTCTCTGTCCAATTAACTGAAAGCGCAATTTTAAGAAAAGCCCACCTGTGCCTGTGCTTAGCGTCTGACAGTTGGTAAAGCATTATGCTCAGATCCTAACGTAATTCTGTGAGGTAATCAGGGTGGGGACTTCCCTTTTCGTTTTGCTGATGAGGAAACAGAGGCATGGAGAGAAGACCCGGCTCCTTGGAGATGGAGCCTGAGGTTCAGATGCACAGCCATCCCGGATGCCTTCTTCCTCGTCCTTCCCGTTTGGCTCGTGCCCATCCCTGCTGACTTCTCTGCAGAGAGGGTGACACTCAGAGCTGGATGGCACTTTAAGATCAGATAGTCCAGAGGCTTTATGTCACAGATAGGGGCACAGACTCGAAGGGAAAATCATTGACCTGGCCAAGATTCCTCAGGTTTCTAGGGTCCAGTCCTTGGGTGCCAGTCACTGTTCCTTCCATCAGCCTGCACGTCCAGCTCCATCTCTGTTCCCTCAGAACAGACACGGAGGACTTCGGGACACTTGGTTTGGCACTTTTTTTCCCAGGACAAATTGATTTGCCCATCAATCATGGGAGCACCTGGTTCCACCTCCTCATGCCTTCTGCTCTGGTGGCCGCATTTGCTTTTCTGCCATTTTCCTCGTTTGCTGAATTAGGAGGGGGGCTCCAGGGGTTGGAGCAAGGCTCTTGGAGTGACAGTCATCAGGATATCCTTGATGGGCCCTGCTTCCTTGGGGACTGGCTTGTCTGTCTTTGGGAAGAACGATCTCCCACCATCTTCCTGGTCGAATGGCTGCAGGAGTTCATTTCCCACATTTGTAGCTCTGAGATGCTCTCATTATTGTCTCCCTCTTGGGCTCCTAATGATCAATTCCATTGCTCTGCCACCTTGGCCAAGTCCTTCCCTCTCTGGCCTCAGTCTTCATCTGTGTGTGTGTGTGTGCGCGCGCGTGCACGTGTGTGCACACGTGTGACCTTTAAGTGCCCATCCGGGTTTTGTGGTTTAGGCATGGGATGTTTTCACATCTAGGATGAGTGTCATGCTGGTGTGAAGGATTCACATCTGCAAATGGGTCCTAGTTTGCCCCATCATGCCCTTCGGTGAGGATTCCCCAGAAAACAAGGAACTCAGACCCTAGGAACATTCATACCAAGTTCAGTACTTCCTTAGACAGCTGATGCTTTCTCTTCCAGCAGCTCAGGATACAAAATGGACACACATCTCTTTTAGTAGTTAAACTAATCAGCTTCAGGGCCCCTCATCTCTGGGCACAATCCAAGAACTCCGGGTGCAGATGGAGCCTAGGCACTGGCCCCCATGTTCCCACTAAATGTCACTCAGGCACTCCCCCTTGAAGCTGGAGGTCTTCAAAACGGTTACTAGAGAAGGACGGTCCCACAGCAGGATGCGCTGCGAACCAGCTTTTTAGATTATCCTTTGTGTGTGTGTGTGGTAGGGTGGTTAAATCGGACTATTCCAGAAACAAGCCCAGCCTTGAGAAACCTATCAAGATTAACCTGGCAAGATCTCTTGCTCTATGATACTTTTCCCGCTAGGAAGTCCCTGGAATCTTCTCCTGCCAGCTGATCTTAGATGGCCATCTCAGCACCTTGATTTTCAGCTCTCACTTTAACTATCAAAAGAAGAAATCGATCTCCTAGTTTTCCTTGCAGCTAAGTAAATAACTTCTGTCCAAGGAAGTATAAGCAGAAGTGTCCTGTGGAACTTCCAGGAAGTCATCTCTGAAAAGGAGGAGCTTGGCCTTCTTTGATCCTTCCTCTCTCCTGCTACCTGGACCATGGATGTGATGGCTGGAACTCTAGCAGCCACCTTAGATCATGAGGGTCACTCCTCGGTGATGGTGCAGCAAGCTAGAAAGAGCCCAGGTTCCTGAAGGCCACGTGTCTCTTGTATCAGTCCTGTATTTCATACTTCTGGATCTCTTCAATGTGAAAAAGAAATAAGTTTCTCTTGTATTTGACTCACTGTTATTTTGGGTTTTCAGTCACATGTGGTTGAACATGATTCTAACTGACACACCAGGCAAGCTTGATTTCTAAACAGAGAGGAAGTCTGAGGGTATTTGCAGACCTCGTATGTTCCCGTCCCTGTGGCAGCCATGGAGCCCGTCTTCTGTAAGGGGACACACAGATCCTTGTGTACCTTGCTTAAGAACAAGAGACAATAGTTACAATCTGTTAATCCCATCTGTTTTCCATAAGAAGGAAAAAGAGTTATATGGTGGTGACAGAAATGCTAGGCTAGATAGAGGGGTTTTCCAAGTCCCCATGACAGGGACATTGGGGACTAAGTGTACACAAAGAGGAGACACTCGTGGAACCTATTTATAAGGGATTTATTATCTACTGCTGACAGAGTTTGTAATTTTCAAAGCCCATTCTCATTCATTATAACCACATTAACTCCTGCCTCTCTTTCTCTTACCAAGTACTTCCGATGACAACATTGTTATCCTAATTTTACAGATGGTAAATTTGAGGCTCGGCAGGTGGTAGGCTTGTCCAGGTAGTAAATAGTTCAGCAGGTCTGCCCAGCTCTATTTTGTTTTGCTTTATCTTAGTGGAGGAAGAATAATCTAGCAACCAAATATCTAAGATTTTCCAGAAAAATTCCAAGCTCATCAAGTTGGTTTTTTCCCCTCCCAAAGCACACTTGTTATGGACAGATCCCACACACTAAGTTTTAATTTGGAAATATATTGGTCATAGGAAAAAAAACCTTTAAAAGTCATTATCCTACAAAGTAGCTGGTGTTTCAGAGAAGGATGGAGAAAGTTCTGGGTTCAGAGGAAGGAGCAAGTCGGAGGGCTTCTTGGAGGAGGTGATCTTTGATCAAGTATCGAAATAACACTGAACTGAGATGGAGTAATGCTCTCTGGAGACAGTAGGTGATGAGAGGAGATGATGGTGAGAAGATCATCGTGGAAGGTAGCAACATTCTGGGAAGAGGAAACAGCACATGAAGTATAAAGACAAGGGGCTCAGGTATATATATCTAAAAACCACACGCGCACACATGCATGCACATACATGCACACACACATGCCTGCACACATGTGCTCGCACACACACATGCATGCATGCACGCACCCTGCCCCCACACAAGGCAAGTATATGTCAGCCTAATCCAAATTTAAATAAAAAACCCCAAGATTTTCAATGTTACTAACAGATTAAGTAGATTCCAACCACAAGGCAAAAAAGGTCTGGTGAATGAAATAAAAGTCTAATCTACCATGTGGGTATAATACTTAACCTCAGACTTTGTAAGGCAAAACTGTTAGAAATATTTGGAGTAAGTGATAGAAATTCCTTGTAGGGAGAGCTTGGACACATCGGTTTTTTTTGAGATGGAGTTTCACTTTTGTTGCCCAGACTGGAGTATAGTGGTGCGATCTCAGCTTACCACAACCTCCGCCTCCCGGGTTCGAGAGTCTCCTGCCTCAGCCTCCCGAGTAGTGGGGACTACAGGCATGCACCACCACGCCCAGCTAATTTTGTAATTCTTTTAGTAGAGACGGGGTTTCTCCATGTTGGTCAGGCTCGTCTTCAACTCCTGACTTCAGGTGATCCGTCCACCTCAGCCTCCCAAAGTGCTGGGATTATAGGCATGAGCCACCGTGCTCAGCCGACACATCATTTTTAAGCAATGAGAAATCAACTGATAAAAAAATAAGGTAATGGAGATTTTATGGTGTAATCAATAACGTGTCTTCTTTTGAATACACAAGTAAATAATGCACCTCATTTTCACCTTATTTTGAAGCATCCATGGGACACTGACCAGAACCGAGGATACACTGGTCATGAACATCCTATTGTGTTCCAAAAAACTTATACTGCACAGATCACATTTTCTGATCAAAATAAAATTAAACCATAATAACTAATTTTTTTTAAAAAGCCTTCTTAACTACTGAAACACAGAGGAACAAAATACAATCTACAGAATATTTGGAAAGTAATGAAAATAAAATAAGGATAAAGCCATTACTCAAGACAGAGTCATAGTATTAAATGCGTTGTTTACCAAAGAGAAAGCTAAAACGTGTATGATTTAGGCTGGTCGCGGTGGCCCACGCCTGCAATCCCAGAACTTTGGGAGGCTGAGGCGGGCAGATCACCTGAGGTCAGGAGTTCCAGACCAGCCTGCCAACATGGCGAAACTCCGTCTCTACTAAAAATACAAAAATTAGCCGGGTGTGGTGGTGGGTGCCTGTAGTCCTCAACTCGGGAGGTTGAGGCAGGAGAATCGCTTGAACCTAGGAGGTGGAGGTTGCAGTGAGCCGAGATCGTGCTGCTGCACTCCAGTCTGGCAACAGAGCAAGATGCTGTCTCAAAAACAACAACAACAACAACAACAACAACAACAAACTTGAGAAGATACAAAAAACTTTAATAATTATATAACTCACTAAAATTTTCATGAAAATGTTTTCAAAAGAAGGTTGCAGACCAGATAGTTTGTTTCTTCTTGTCTCCTCTGACTCTCAGGTAGTTTTAAATATAGGTTTTTTAGAATATTCAAGGAACAGAG
>NW_012104253.1:4973730-4999915 GCF_000951045.1 Mandrillus leucophaeus
GCTAACCCTTGAATATAATGATGGACCCATCTCACCTATGAACATAGATATAAAATTTCTAAATAAAACACTTACCAGTCAAATTCAATAGCATGTTAATTATTCATCGAAGTCCAGTAACCTTTGTCTCAGGAATGTAAGATCGGTTTAATGTTAAAGAAAATCTGTTAGTATAAGAAATCACATCCATAAATTACATAAGAAAAAACATACTTGATTATCTCAAAGATGCCTAAAGGCATTTAATCAAAATGAACATTTATTCTCAGTCTCAAATGATATCATTTAACATCAGATACTTTTTCCTAAGCGCTGGCCACTGTGCTAAGTACTTGACACGGTTTATGTTATTAAATATTCACAGCAATTACTTGAGAGGCGTCCACTCTCCTACAAGTGATCGATCCCTCTATCTGCATACTAAGTCCTGTCTCTCGCCCCTCCTAGGGACCTTATATTCCATCAAGACCTCCCCTCCTACATGTTTGTCGTCTTCTCCCCACAACATCTGGCTCCTTCCCACTCATATTCTTATTTATCTATTTATTTATTTAGACAAGGTCTCGCTCTGTTGCCCAGGCTGGAGTGCAGTGGCACAATCACAGCTCACGGCAGCCGCGACCTCCTGGGTCAGGAGATCCTCCCACCTCAGCCTCCCATGGAACACAGGGATGCACCACCAGGCCCAGCTAATTTTTAAATTTTAATTCTTTGTAGAGACAGGGTTTCACTATGTTGCCCAGGCTGGTCTCCAACTCCAGGGCTCAAGCAATCCTTCCTTCTCTGCCTCTCAAAGTGCTGAGATTACAGGTGTGAGCTACCGTGCCCGGCCTCTCATTAATATTGTAATAAACATAAGAACTTTCTGAAAACTCTCCCTTGACCCCATATGATACTCCTATGAGCCCCCATCCTTTTCCACACAGCTCAACGTGAAAGTCTTTACTTTCACGCCAGTGATACTTCCTCCAGAATCACTGGCGACCTGCTTGCTGCACAGCTGACTTGCTATTATCGTTGGCATCACGCACACAATGGCACACTCGGTGGCTGCAGCCCTACCCTGGGAAGGTGAATAACAAAGGAACATGTGTGCGTACTGGGAAGGCTGAGCTTTGCTTACAAAGATGCTCCCCAAATGTAGTGGCTTAATGAAGACGCAGAGTGGCATTACCTGCGTTGGTCCTGAGTGAGCCGTTGAGCTTAGCGGGCAGTTCTGCTCCTGCTGGTGACTCAGGGATTCAGGATCTTCCTTTCATCATGTCTGTTACTAACGACAGCAGTAATCCCTCCTGTACAGATGGTGTTTTTTTATTTTAAAAAGCATGGACATTTTACAAAGGCCAGGGACCCCCATGAGCTATTTATTATTATCCCGCGTATGTAGAGAACAAGACTGGAGCCCAGACATGGTCAGCAAGCAGACCAGCCTCACACAGCCAGAAAGAGGGAGAACTGGGAGCTGAGACTGAAACACAGGTCCTCTGGCTCCAGGTCCCACCGCTATCCCCTAAATCACACCGCTTCTGATGGGCAGGTTGCCTTTCATAGGTTTACAAGCCTGCCTTCCTGTAACCCCTGGTCGGTGGAACCCGCCAGCAGGTGCTTTCCTTAGATTGGAGGTTCAGAAAGTCTCCTTGGTTTCTGGAACTCTCTTCCCTCTCCCTGGAGCTTTTCCAGTGGGCTCAGCAGCCCCCTCTGATAGGTATTCAGGATCCTGCCAAGAACCTTTCAAATGTTCCATGGGAAAAGGCCAGACCCGTTCACTGGGCTCCACGCTGGCCAGATACCGCCCTCTTACATGCTGCATAGAAATAAAACACGGAGGTGACAAGCAGCTTGGAGAAGTTGAAATGTCAGCGCGACACTCTGAAGTCTCCTCCGAGCATGTAACTCGGAGACGGGAAAGGTTGCCCAGAAAGCAAACTGTTAGATAGGAACTGAGGGAGGTTCCTCGTCTGGGTTCTCAGAGCCAGGAGCTCCAGGAGAGGCGGCTTTGATGCCAGGAGCCCACCCCGACTCTCAGGCAAGTGTCAGCGAGTGCTGAGCGGCTGGCTCCCCCGCCCCCAGTGCTCTAGCCTTGCCAAGCCACTTGTGGCTCCTGGAAGCTCTCACCCCTCACCTCCAGCATCCCCTTCCTGAATGGCCTCCTGCCCTGCTGTCCGCTCAGCACTGCCAGGAGCTCACTAGGGACAGAGACTGCACCTTGCAACCCCGAAGGACCTAGCTGGGGTTCTGGCACAGAGGAGCTCAATCAATATTCGTCCAATGAACAAATGCCGCTTCCTGGAGCTCATTGTTCTGGGTGAACCAGAGGCCAAGCCTTCATGTCCTTCCCACCGCCAGCTGGTAGCCCGAAGAAAAGGCCACAGGGGTAAGGACAGCGGGCTGCTGCTTCGCTGGGCCTGGATTTCCTCATCTGTACAAAGGTGGGGATGGGTGACCTCAAGGGTATCTCTCGGGACCAACTCTGTGCCCAAATGTGGAGCCACCTGAATTGTCCCTTCTCCTCGCAGGTGTTGTCATAGAAAGCCTCGCCCTGGCCCTGGTCTCCTCTTGGATTTGACTTTTCCTAACTTCCCAGCCTTGACTTTGGCTGTTTCTCTATGTCCACAACCCTCTTCTCCTTCTAGACCTTAGAAGAGGCCCTGCAAGTGAGGAGCCCCAGAGCTCAAGTTCTGCTGGCCTCGCAGAAAACTCACCCGGTGAGTAGCGTCCATGCGTGCGTGTCTGTGTGCTGGCATGTGTGGGCGTGTGTGAGCATGTGTGTGTGTGTGCTGGCATGTGTGGGCGTGTGTGAGCATGTGTGTGTGTGTGCTGGCATGTGTGGGCGTGTGTGTGTGGGTGTGTGTGTGTGAGCATGTGTGTGTGTGTGCTGGCATGTGTGGGCATGTGTGTGTGTGTGTGTGTGCTGGCATGTGCGGGCATGTGTGAGCATGTGTGTGTGTGTGCTGGCATGTGCAGGCATGTGTGTGTGCTTGTGTGTGTGTGCTTTTGTGTGTGTGTGTGCTGGCATGTGTGAGCATGTGTGTTTGTGTGTGTGTGCTGGCATATGTGAGCATGTGTGTTTGTGTATGCTGGCATGTGTGGGCATGTGTGTGTGCTTGTGTGTGTCTGTGCAGGTCCCACTCTGGGCTTTTTCAGAAGCAAAAGGAGATATACCGGCAGGCAGGTGAAGGCCTTGGTAACCAGACATCCTGCTGTCATCGCTGTTCACCTTTCCTTTTAATCCATTTTTAAAGTATTGATCGTCATGTCTGAAAATGCTGGAACGGCAGTCCCGGATCTCTGAGCCAAAGAGCTGTGTGAACTGTGAAAACTGTCTACCCCGTGTGGGAGGCAGAGATGGTTTCCTATTTTAATCCTCTCTAAGACTCCAAAGGTTAGTGGTTTATGTAGATCAAACTGCAGGGTCGCACATGAGTCCTCTGCAGATGTTCATGGGGGGCCGACTCGGGGAGACTCCTTTTCCAAGTGGCCTGGCGACCCCTTGAACAGATGTTCCCAACTTGGCGTCTCCTCCTGCATGAGAACCTCAGAGCTGCGAGGAAACTTAAAAAGTCCCAATTCACAACATGGTGAAACCCCATCTCTACAAAAAATCCAAAAACTTAGCTGGGCATGGTGGTGTATGCCTGTAGCCCCAGCACTCAGGAGGCTGAGGTGGGAGGATTGCTTGAACCTGGGAAGTCAAGGCTGCAGTGAGCTGTGACTGTGCCACTGCACTCCAGCATGGATGACAGAGTGAGACCCTGTCTCAAAAAAAAAAAAAAAAAAAAAGAAAGGCCCAGTTCAGTGAGTGTGGGTGGCATGTCCATGGTCACATGGGAACAGAAATGTAAACCCAGGTGTGTCCAGCCGCAAAGAAGGAGGAGAACAAGACGAGGGTGTGAGAGGGGACGGTGGCAGGCACAGAGGCACAGGGCGTGGAGGCCAGGTGAGGAGATGGGGTTTCCTGCACGCATGGGAGCCACGGCTGGTTTTCGCGCAGGACAGAAGCAAGCTCTTTGGCATATTTTAGGGAATTCATCTGACTTCCACGTCCAGAGTAGAGCTCTGGTGCAGGAGGGTGAGACAGAGGCCAGGCCCTGGGGCCCTGGGGGAGCCACAGCAGCAGGGTATGTTGAAGAACGCTTGAACCGAGAGCTGGGCTTCTGTGGGTGGGGAAGGGTGGGAAGAGCATTTCTGGCAGAAGAAACTGTGCACAAAGGCCTGGGGGGAGCCTGGCCGCGCGTGGGGGTTGTGCGTGGCGTGACGGGAAGGTCCCCGCCAGCAATGGAGGCGGTGGAAGCTGGGAGGCCAGGCAGGCCCAGTGCGGAGAGCCTCAAATGCCGTGGGGCTCCTGGCCTCGCTCCTGAGGGCCTCCGTCCTTTCCAGGCTGGGGTATGTGCCCTAACGGATGTGCACGGGACGGACACCCCATGTCAGTGGAGGGGGCGGATTGCTCAGGGCAGGGAGAAGCACAGCCGGGGCGAAAGTGGGGAACAGGGGAGTCTGCTCTCTCCAGGTGGCTCTGTTCAGTGGGGACCAAGGCCACGATGACATGGTGGGACAGGAGCCGGTGAAACGCCTAGTGTGTGTGGTGAGCTGGGGAACTGTGCGGATAGGCGGCCGAAGGGTAGGCCTTTATACAAGCTTGTTCCCCATCACTGCTCCCACCCTCCTGCACTGTCTCTGGCCACGTGAGTGGGACCAGGGTGACCAGCTGGAGGGGCTCTCACTCTTCCCTCCAAAGTCCATGACAGGGCAGGGACCTGCAGCACCCAGCACCCCAAGGTCCAGGGGACAAGCCCAAGCACTGACTTCTCCTGAGCATGGCGATGGGTGACCCTTTCCCTGGGGCTCGCTTGGACACCCGCTGGATTTCAGACTCAGGATGTGGTGACAGTGTCCACATCCCAGCTCTCCCCTGCCAGGGGTGACAGTGTGATGGCACCCATGCAGGTGGGACGCACACTCCTCTGCCCTCTCTCTGTCTGACTCAGGTGGCCCTCAGCACAGTCCACCTGTCTGAGAACCATCAGTACACATGTCCTTGTCCTATTTGTCCCCCAAGGAAGTCACCTCTGCAGGTTCAGTCCTGGGCACGCCCCCGACCTGGCTCCTTTCCTTACCTCTTCTTCGAGGAAGACTCCATTTCGTAGATGGGAAAACCGAGTCTCACAGAGTTGTGTTTAAACAGCACAGCCAGTGAAAGGCAGAGCTGGGGAGCACACACCTGCTGGCAGTGTAGGAGAACTTGTCATTTAGGAATTTGGGCTCTGGAGTCAGGCCACCTGGGCTCACGTCCCACAGCCAGCCCCAGCAAACCACCCAGCCATGTCCCTTCTTCTCGTGTCAAAGTAGAGGGCAGTGCTAGTGACTGCCGAGCAGGGGCAGGTGAGCGGACACGGAAGCGTGAGAGGATGTCTGTCTGCTATGTACAAAATGCTCAGCACGAGTGGCCATCAGCCTCACCTGACTCCTGCCTCAAAGGCAAGATGTTGGCTTATCTCATTGTACACGTTCAACTAGCACTCGTTCCCACCAAATTTCCACCCAAATCTCTACTCACTTGCTAAGGCTGCTGTATTAGTCCATTCTCACGCTGCTATGAAGAAATACCTGAGACTGTGTAATTTATAAAGCAAAGATGTTTTCTTTCTTTTTTTTCTTTCCTTTTTTTTTTTGAGATGGAGTCTCTGTCTGTTGCCCAGGCTGGAGTGCAGTGGCTTGATTGATCTCAGCTCACTGCAACCTCTACCTCCTGGGTTCAAGTGATTTTCCTGCCTCAGCTTCCCAAACAGCTGGGATTACAGGTGTGCACCACCATGCCCAGCTAATTTTTGTGTTTTTAGTAGAGACGGGGTTTCGCCACGTTAGCCAGGCGGGTCTCGAACTCCTGACCTCAGGTGATCTGCCCACCTTGGCCTCCCAAAGTGCTAGAATTAGAGGCATGACCCACCGCGCCCGGCCAAGGAAAGAGGTTTAATTGACTCACAGTTCTGTCTGGCTGGGAAGCCCCAGGAAACTTACAATCATGGCGGAAGGGGAAGGGAAAGCAAGGCACCTTCTTCACAGGGCCGGGGAAAAAGTGCCAAGCAAAGGGAGAAGAGCCCTTTATAAAACCATCAGATCTTGTGAGAATCCACTCACTATCACGAGAATAGCATAAGGAAAACCCCTGTGTGATTCAGCCACCTCCCGCTGGGTCCCTCCCATGACATGTGGGGATTATGGGAACTACAATTCAAGATGAGATTTGGGTGGGGACACAGCCAAACCACATCAGCTGCCATCGCAAAGCAACGCACACTGGACAGTGTAATAATAGATGGTTGTTGTCCTGCAGTTCTGGAGGCTGGGGCTCTGAGATAGAGGGTTTGGCAAGGCTGGCTCTGTCCTGCTCTGTCCGAGGCCAGTCTCCTGGCTTCTGGTGATCTGTGACTTCGGTCGGCTGGTAGAGGCATCATTCTGATTTCTGCCTTTATCGTCGTGTAGGGCTCTCCCAGGAGGCTGTCTGTGTCCAGACCCGGCCTTTCATAAGGACACAACAGTGTCTGATCAGGACCCACCTCATAACCTCTTTTTTTTTTTTTTTTTCTGAGACAGAGTCTTGCTCTGTTGCCCAGTCTGGAGTGGGCACTAACCAGTAACCCCACTAACCTTTGGAGTTAATGGCACGATCTCGGCTCACTGCAACCTCTGCCTCCCGGGTTCAAGCAATTCTTCTGCCTCAACTTCCCGAGTAGCTGGGATTACAGGCACCCACCACCACACTGGCTAATTTTTGTATTTTTAGTACAGACAGGGTTTCACCATGTTGGCCAGGCTGGTCTTGAACTCCTGACCTCTTGATGCACCCGCCTCGGCCTCCCAAAGTGCTGAGATTACAGGCGTGAACCACCGTACCAGGCGACCTCATCTTAACCTGATCATCTCCAAGGACCCTATTGTGTCTCTGCCCATGAACACTGATGGTCTGGGTGGAGAATGAGACACAACAGAGGCAGGTGCGAGATGGGGCAGTGTGTGCCCTGAGATGGGAGGTGCGGACGCCCCAGGACAGGAGAGTTCTGGGCTGCAGTGGCCTGTCACACAGTTGGTGCTCCCTGCCTTTTTGTTGGTAGATGAGTGAATGAAAAGAGATCAGAAAATCTAGGGCTGTCCTGCTTAGCGCTGAGAAACATGGAAGCTGCTTAAAGACACAGGAAAGAATTTCTCTCCCCCAGGCTCCAGAGCCTTGGGTGTTGAAAGATCAAATTCCTGGAATTCATCTCCTCTGTCTACTCAGGCTGTCCCTTCATCAAGCACAGGGACTGGGGAGAGACTGGCAACATGTTAGAGCCTGGCGGAGGGGCTGAGCTGGCCTCAAGTGCAGCCTGGATTCCAGACGCTGCCAAAACCGGCTTGATGTATGTTTGGTCTCAGTGTAGAATCTTTCCATCATCCAACTGTCCTTGTCTCGAAACTGGAGGGGGAGTCCCTTTGAAATTGATGTCTGACTTTCTACAGCCACGGAATTAATAGTTACTAGTGTGCCGAGTCACCATCCTGCAGAGGTAAAGCCTTACCCATGGCCCAAAGCGGGGACATGCAGCCTTGCCGGCCGTGCAGACTCTGCTGTTGCTTTTTCCCTCCTCCCTGCATGGGCCGCTCCATTTCACACCCTGTGGAAGCTGAAGCTGGCATCTTGGAGGTTTTGTGGGGCAGGGGTCCCGTGATGGGGCCACATGGAATTCTTCAGTGGGTTCAGTGGCTAGAACAGGACTGTCTCCCCGTGTAATCCTGGCAAATCACGTTCCCTTCCTCTCTGAGCCTCAGTTTTCCTATGTACTGAGTTTCAGGCTTAAGTGATGTCTTAGATTTGAAGCCTGGGGCTTGGATGAATTTTATTGCTATTGTGCAGGTGTGAAGACCTTATAAACTGTTCTTATGGATCACTTGGTCACAACCTGTCATTTGGGGAAAGCTCGGCACTGAGATGATGTTGAGTCTCACAGCAGGAGGAGCAGTGGATCATGTGCTCATTCTCTTGCTCATTCTCTCACGTCCAGCAAGGTCCCCTCTGTCCTGTACAGCACAGTCAGGAGACAGCGGCTGGTCAGGCAGTCCCGTCTCCACCTCTTCCTTCCTCTGGCCCTCATTCTCTGATGGCCCCTCGAAGCACAGCACAAATAAAATGGCAACACTTGAACTCCAGCCAATGTCAAGTTCAACTGGCTCCTTTTTGGCATTAACCAGAGAGGCCTGCTCAATGTCTAACCTTGGAAGACCAAATCACTCTTCTAACATAATGTCCGCTCAGCTGGCATCCCTGAAAGTCAGACTTTGTGAGCATCTCAAATGTGTGGATGATTTTGTTCTAGGCTCCATCAATGAGCAAATCTTTGCTGTTTGTTGAGCAAATGGATGCATATTTATTCTGGAGAAGACTGGCTGTTAGCTGAGCCTCTCCATTCTGCTAATCTTGACACTGGCCAGATCATCTGCTCTATCCATAAGCAGAATCACTGGGTTTTGGGTGGAGGACTAAACTTCAGATGGACAAGCAGGGTCCTTGCAATGAGAAAACCGGCCTGAAAGTGAAGCAGATTGCTCAGGTCGCACAATAACCTGATGTAGCAGACGAGGTCCTGCCTCTCAGTCCAGGACACCTGCCCCTTATGACCGTCTATCACAGGTCATCAAGCATGTCTGCGGGGGTTCGAGGTTTGTAGGCCCCCTAAACAGAAGCCTCTTGCCCACTGGGTGGCCACAAAACCAGCACATCCACTGAGGGCTCTTCAGGCCCATGGTCCAAGATGTCTGCCCTTCAGGAACCTTGGAGGCCACACAGATGCCATGGGAGGGGTAACCTGGAGTGGCTCAGGTCACTTGTTGGAAAACCAGGGCCACAAGCATCATGCGATGGGCATGGATAGATCGTGCTCCAGCAACGTGGTCTCATTCAAAGCTGAGCACCAAGGGAACAAGGCACTTCGGTCCAGGCAGAGGAGAGAGGAGAGGGGACAGAGAGGAGAAAGAGGGCCCTGCCAAAGGTGGGAGGCTGCCCAGGGGCCTGGCACACACAGTAGGACCACTGTGGGGAGACTCATGCAAACAGTAGGGCAGGGCAGACAGGCTGGCCCCATTCCTAGTCTCTGTCCATCCCTCTGAATCTGAAGGAAGCAAGGGAATCAGAAGGAAACAGAATGGCAGGAAAACAGGATGAAGCCGTGAGTGAGGCAGACGCATGGAACGCATGCAATGATCACATGGGATAGGCACTCGAGCCTTGCTCATCATTTACCTGAATTCAAATGTAACCAGGGGTTCTTTTATTTTTATTTGCTAAATCTGGAAACTCACAAAGGAGGTGGGATGATGGCATTGCCAGCATCCTCAGTCTACCAACGACACCAGGAACCTTCCCGGCAGCATCTTATGCTCCCCTTGACGTGGGCCAAAGTGCAGGCCGGCAAAAGCCAGTATCCTGGGCCAGGTAAGCGGACGCTTAGATGCCGGGCTCTCACTTGGGCCCCTGGTGGCTGTGATGGTTGATTTTACTGTGTTAACTTGACTGGGCCATGGGGTGCCCAGATATGTGGTCAGACATTACCCTGGCTATGTCGGCGAGGGTATTTCTGGACGAGACTAACACCTGAGTTGGTGGATTAAGTAAAGCAACTGCTCCTGCCCAGTGCAGGTGGGCCTCATCCAATCCGTTGAGGGTCTGAATAGAACAAAAGGCTATTGGAGACCCTCCCCCAGGTAAGAGAGAATTCTCCCAGCCTGGTGGCCTTTGAGCTGGTACATTGGCATTCTGCTGCCTTCAGACGTGAATGGAAGCATCAGCTCTTCCTGGGTTTCCGGGCTGCAGACTCACCCATCTCCAAAACTGTGGCAGTCAATTCCTTTATATATTAACCTATGTGCTATAGATCTACATATCCTACTGGTCCTGTTTCTCTGAAGAACCCTAACACGGTAGCTATGGTGAGAGGCACTCCGACACCTCCTTCAGCTGCAACTGTTCCCTGTGGCCGGCACCACAAGCCCAGTGTGTTGGGCACAGGTGGCCTCACTCCAGGCAGTGGCGGCACAGGGTGGACCTGACATGGGCCACCCACGAAGTTCGTCACGTGCCTGCCTGGTGACGGATGGGCTCCTGGAGCCCTGATTTCTCAGGAGGCAAAAATGCCTTTTGTTTCTTTTAAAACTTGTTGGGATGGCACAAATCTGCTTTTCCAAAGTGAGGAAATGCCATATTCCAGGATGGGAGACAGGGAGGAGGCATGAGCCACGCTCGCTGTCCACACCATTCCATTTTGTTTTTTAATTCTTAGGAGGACCTCAGGAACCCAGGATCTGATCACTACGGCCCTTGGTTTATGCCGTATGCTCACGACTGGTCCAGTGTGTTTCTTCTTAGGTGCGTATGTGTATAATAAACCCTGTGAGCCCACCACCAACACGAGAACCACAGCATCGTCCATCACTTGCTTCTACTGAGGGCCTGTGCTCTCCCTCACCCAGGTGACCACACTCCTGAATCCTGCATTTAAACTAAAAGGACAACTATATAGTTTTTCATATGTAGGTATTTGAAAAGGTATGATGTTTAGTTTTACTGTTTTTTAAATTTCATTTTTCATTTCTCTTTCCATCGTTCCTGGAACCATGTTGAGTCAGGCTTGCTGTGACTCCAGCAAGATGGGTGAGCAGAGGGTCTGCACAGTGAGTGGCGAGCTGGGGTCTGAACCCCAGCCTGTGCAGCTCTGCGGCTGCGCTCCCTTAGCTCTGGGCAGCTGGTGCCCCGATCAGCTCCATTGGGCAGGCTGGGTCTGCCTCGCCCAACACAGAATCACCAGGGGCTGGTGCATGGAAGGTGCCTATTTGTTGAGTGAAATCGTTTCATGATGTCTACACATATCAGAATATCACATTGTACTCTATTAATAGATGCAATTATTGTCAATTAAAAATAAAAATTAAAAAAGATTATTTGTTGAGTAAACAAGCATTCTGCCTTGCAAGCCTATAGTGGAAAAAAGGCATTATAGTGCCACGGACAGCTGAAAGGTGGCTGGAGTGTCTTCACAAAAGACACCATCGAATTTCCCAATTAACCTTTTTTTTTGATAAGGGAAACTCAAACATGTTCCTCATTTCACAAAATCAGGGGGTACAAATAGCATCACGACTCTGGCCACAAGGCAGTATTTCGGTGTTTCAGTGTCACCTCCTCCGGCAGAAAGCAAAGACCGCCTCAAGCGGGATCCGAGAGGTTTCCGATGCCACCGGTCTCCACTCTGGCCCTGGCCGCTCCAGAGGCCCCTCCGACCCTGCCTGCCTCCCATGGTTGCCGGAGCCTGGGTTCCCAATGTCGCTGGACCCCGGAGGTCCACTGTTGCCCCCAGTCTCCTACAGAGGTGTGGGGAAGGCTTGGCCAGGCTTGATCCCTTGGCCTGGTTTGGTCCCTCTTGGGTGCCACCATGAGTCCCTGGACTAAGGGTGAGAGGCACCCACCATCCTGTGCCCAGACTCACGTGTCCAGGGCCTGCTTCCCTGGGCAAAGGACTCTGTGCCTTGGTGTTTCCTTAGAGTAAGTTCCTTTCCAGGAGGCTTCCCTGTCCCTCAGACAAATAGAGCCCAGGCAGCCTGGCCCCCAGTCTTCCAGACAGATAACAATAATAATACCCACAACAGTAATTAGCTAACATTTAGTCTCTGTGCCAAGCATTTTATGCACATGATTTCTTTTAATCCCCATTAGAATTCCCATGTGACAGATGATAGCACTGAGGCCCAGAGAGGTTAAGTAACTTTTGTTGGGTCACACAGCAAATTCATAGGGAGCTGTACCCAAATTAAGGTTTGGCCAAGCCTGCGTTCTTAGTCACAATATCTGGAAATGTGTTAGTGCTGGGATGGGTGTGGGGTACAGTGGAGGTGAACAAATTGGGACCCCCATTCGTAGCCAGTGTCTCCCCAGGCGGGGCCACTGGGTTATCAGGAGGGAAGGGCTGGGCACATGTGTCCTTTGGGCTTCTGCACCTGCACTGGGTTGGGTAATGTCCCCATTCCGCAGATGAGGACACAGAATCCCATGTTCCGCGGTGACGTCACAGGGAGGCCAAGCTCAAACCTCAGTGTCCCGATCTGTGGTCTCCGCTCTTCACTCCCACAGGGCTGGAAACCAGCCTTGGCCAAGACGATTTTCCAAATGACACATCGTCAACCTTGGTAGGGAGGAATGTGTCCAGACGTTCTTTTTTGGGCTAGGGCAGCCAGGCAGAGCACTGGGTATGTCCCGCCTGGGGTCAGGAGGGGATGGATCAGGCTAGGACATGACTCACAGAGGCCAGCGTCCAGCACCATCCACAGGGACAGGGCCTGAGTCGGAGCTGCAGCAGGCAGGAGCTTTGAGGGGCATCAGCACTGCATAAGCCCCTGGAAGAGGAGGTCAGGAGCCAAGGGCCAGGTGCACATCGGGGGGCGGGGAGGGCTGGGGACACCGGCCAGACAGAGGCAGGTCTGACCTTGTCTCAGGCCAGCCAGCCTCTTCCCAGACTTCTTCCAAACCCCTTCTTCTCCCCCAGGGAACCGGAGGCGGGGAACAGGGCTGACTGGGAGGGAGAACTGCGGTGGGGAGGGGAGTCCGCTTCACAGAGTCCCCAGGAAGCTCCCCCGCAGGATCCAGACTTCTTGGAGTAAGAAGATGCTTCCTGGAGCCTTGGAAGGAACAGAGAACCACGGAGTCCTGGGGTCGCTGTCGAGCCCAAAGTTTGCTTCTCAGGCAAATGCCGGGGTGGGAGGAGAGAGCGAAACACGTGGAAGATCAGCGTCCTCCATGTTGCCGGGAGATGCAGCTTGGGAGACAGAGGCTCCCCCACGCAGCCTGGCCGTCCCTCCTCTCCTTCCGGTTTCATCTGGTGCTTTCCACGGACAGTGATGGGGGCTCTGCGGCCTGGCTCTGGGTGACTTTGGTGAGGGGCACCGGGGTCACATTGGCCTCTGCTTTTGGGGGGTCACAGCAAGCAGGGAGAGACAGAAACAGGCAGTGATAGGGTATGATGTGGCCAGAGAGCGAGGCATTGACTCTGCCTGGGAGATCAAGGAGAGCTTCTGGGAGGAAGTGGCAGTTGAAATAAAGTGCAATTAGGTCAGAGTAGAAGAGGCGACAAAGGTGTGTTTTCCTCCATGTGTTTGGAATGAAACTGAAGCTCAGAAATGTTGGATGGGTTTTGCCCAGGAGCTTACAGTTAGTAACAGACGGGTGAGGACAGGATGTGAGCCCAGGCCATCAGACCGCAGTCAGGTTCTCTGTCCAGAAGCATAGAGCCACTTTGATTCCTGAAGAGGCTTCAGTAACCAGGCCAGGGTGACAAAAGGGTTTGCCGGGGAAGAAGTGTGATTTGCTCATCCTGGGGCCTGAACTGGGGAGGGTGTCTTGGGACAGAGAGGAAGGGAATGTCCTTGCTCTCAGGGGCTGGGCCAGAGAGTGGGGAAGACAGAGAACCCGCAGACACATCCTGCAACAGGGCCTGAAACCCTTCAGACTCTGCTTCCCCGGGGCTCTTGGTGTGCCTGCGGGCGAGGGGGGTGTGTGCATGAGTGTGAGTACGTGTGTGTGAGTACATGTGTGAGTTTGCATGTTAGTGTGAGCACATGTACATGGGTGTGTGGGAGTGCTAGTACATGTATGAGTATGCTTGCGTGTATGGGTGCATGTGCATGGTGTGTGTGGATGTGTGTGTACATGGGTGCATGGGTGTGTGTGCACATGTGCATGGGTGTGTGGGTGTGAGTACATGTGCGTGGGTGCCTAGGCGTGTGAGTGCATGTGCATGGGTGTGTGGATGTGAGTACATGTGCATGGATGCCTGGGTGTGTGAGTGCATGTGCATGGGTGCGTGGGTGTGAGTTTGCACGTGCGTATGGGTGCGTGGGTGTGTGTGAGTGCGTGTGCATGAGTGGGAGTGTGTGAGTGTATGCGTGCATGGGTGTGTGCATGTGAGTACATGTGCGTGAGTGCCTGGGAGTGAATGCATGTGCATGGGTGTGTGGGTGTGTGTGTGTGTGCATGGGTGCATAGTTGTGTGTGTGGATATGTGCATGGGTGTGTGGATGTGAGTACATGTGTGTGGGTGCCTTGGCATATGAGTGCATGTGCATGGGTGCGTGGGTGTGAGTGCACGTGTGCATGGGTGTGTGGGTGTATGAGTGCATGTGTGTGTGGGTTGCCTGGATGAGTGTGAGTGCATGTGCGTGGGTGCATGGGTGTGAGTGTGGTACATGGATGTGTGGGTGGGTGTGTGTGCACGTGTGCATGGGTGTGTGGGTGTGAGTACATGTGCGTGGGTGCATGGGTGTGTGGTTGTGAGTACATGTGCATTGGTGCATAGGTGTGTGGGTGTGGGTGCATGTGCATGGGTGCGTGGGTGTGGGTGTGAGTGCATGTGCGTGGGTGTGTGGGTGTGGGTGCATGTGCGTGGGTGTGGGTGTGAGTGCATGTGTGTGGGTGCGTGGGTGTGAGTGTGAGTGTCCGTGTGCATGTGTGTCCACCCTAAACCTCGGGTGGGCGAACAATGTGTGAAGGCAGGTCCTGCTGAGCACGGTCGGTGGCGCCGGGTGTGTGTTTGAGCGAGGATCTGAGCCTGCTGGTGCTGCACAGGAGCCAGCTGTGGGCCCAGGAACCTGCTGATCGCCGAGGGTGGGTGAGGACGGCATGGGCACATGCGTGATTTGGTGGCAGTGCCACATGGCTGTGACATCCACACCCAGGCTGGCTGAGAAGATCAATGGAACACCTAAGGAGGTGGCCCGGGACCTTGGCGTCCTGGGGAACAAGGGAGGCCTGCTCTGGGCTGGCTGGGGTCTCAGAGCCCTGCACTTTGAACATGAGCGGGACCATGACCTCCTGTTGAACCCCGGTTGGGCGGAGCAGGTGCAGCAGCCCTGCGGGGAAGGTGTGCCTGGGCGGGGTGCCTGGGTCCTTGGAAAGACCTGCCTATTGGCCATCTGGCGTATCTGGTCAGCGTGAGCTCACCCTCCCCCACTGGACCCCTCCTGGGGCTCTGATAGCGTGAGGGGTCAGGGCCCTGACTGTTGAAGGCCGTCAGGGGAGGAAGTGGACACAGAGGCCACACGGGTGGGCGGAGGTGCGAACTCGGCCGACGCTCAGTGCAGGGGCGTTTTCTCACCTGTGGTCGGTCAGTCAGGCAGCTGCCCAGGCGCTGACTCCCATGGGCCACCTCTCCTCGGCCTCCCAGCCCCAAGGTCTGAGGGGGGGTGCGCCTTCTCCCCACCCCCGCCCCGCCCCCAGTCACTGCCTGCGTGCAGGGCTCTGCAGGCAACGCCCCGCAGCTGCCCCTGGCTCTCTGACCCTGGCATCCCTGTGCCCCAAGAAGCCTCCTGACTTCCCTGGAACTGATCCTTCCTAACCCATCTGCCACCTCAGTCCATTCAGCTCGGCCGATGGGGCGAGTACTCCTTGTGGCCCTCCCAGAAGGCTCCACTCCCACCCAGGTGCCCGGGCGCTGCCCACCACTCGGCACAGAGCGACCCTGGTGCAACATGCAGCGGGGCAGGAGGACCAGGGTTCAGCGGCTAGAGTGGCGCCCCCTGGTGGCAAGAGCAGGAAGACTTTGCAGTGCCCTCGGCCACACCCACATTGAGTTAGGTGCTTTCTGCATGGGTTTTAAAATGGGCAGGGAGGGGAATTTCCCTGAATACCAATGCTGTGGGTTCACTGAGACTCCACGTTGTCACACCATGCTGCAGGGAACCCTTAAAATTTGGGTTTCCACAGGATGTAATTCATCTGTATGTTTTGACCTTTTATTTAAAAATCACAAGTCAAACATTAAGTAAAGTAGAATACCTGTATTCATTTGCTCAGAAAACACTTCTCAAGACTTCCCTCCTATGCCAGGCTTTGTCTAGAAGGTAGCAGGGAAAATACGGCAGCGTCTGTGCCCTCAGAGGCCCACAGCCCGAGTGGGTAGATGGATATTCCCAGCCTTTCGATCCTCCGTGTAAGACAGGGATAAGGGGGTATTATGATTCTCATTTTTTTTTTTTTTGAGGTGGGGTCTTGCTCTGTTGCCCAGGCTGGAGTGCAGTGGTGAGATCTCAGCTCACTGCAATCTCCACCTCCTGGGTTCAAGCAATTCTCCTGCTTCAGCCCCCTGAGTAACTGGGATTACACAGGTGCCCGCCACCACACCAGCTAATTTTTGTATTTTTAGTAGAGACGGGGTTTACCCACCTCGGCCTCCCAAAGTGCTGGGATTACAAGCATGAGCCACCCTGCCTAGTCTATGATCCCCATTTTACAGATGAGGAAACTGAGGTTCAGAGACACGCAGAGCCACCTCATCATGGTGGTTCTACCAATTCGGATCCTGCCTTGAACAGAATCCCACACAAGAAGGGAGTATAACATAGGGACTTTTTGCAGAGGTGGGAGCAGGGTTAAAGCTGCCACACCCAGGGGCCAGCTGCAGTGGGAAGCTGTGAGACCCTCAGCCTGAAGGCAGTGAGAGTCCAGGGAGACCCAGAGGGGGCCAGACACAGGCTGGAGTCACAGGACAAGGCCACTGTCAGGATCTTGGTGCTGACCCAAAGAGGGAGCAGGGGAGAAATACCCAGACCTCTCTCTCTGCCCATCTCCAGTCTGGGCTTCCTGTCTCTGGGCACGACAGGAGCCAGAGGGCTGAGCCCCCCAAGTGGTACAGGCCATGAGTGAGGTCCGCCCCTGGGCCTTAGGCAGGACAGAGAAGGGCAGAGAATGAACTGTGGAGTGAGGAGGTTGTGGCACACAGAGAATCCCCGCAGGTGACTTTGGGCCCTGGCTGCCAGTTCCAGGGTGCCAAGAGAAACCTCACTCCATATCTGCAACATTCGCACATATTTCAGGAAGACCCTGGGGAGAGGCAGCCAGGCCTGCAGGGCTCCAAGGTGAGCACAAAGATGGGGTGTGCTTGGCCCTTGGCTGGGAGTGGCCTGTGGGAAGCCAGGCCTTGGCCTTGTCAAGAATGCGCTGATGGATTTCAGAGCACAGCAGGGGCAGGTAGCCATGGGTGGAATGAGCCCCTTGAGGTCAGGGGCCCGCCAGGTGCGTTCTCACTGTATCCCCGAGAGACACATCTTACAGGCCCATAGCAAGGAGCGAATGAATGATCACAGCAGCCACCATTTAGCGCGCACCTCCTGTGTGCCATGGCTGTTTGGGCTGCAGCTGAGTTATTCACAGAGGTGCACAGAGCACCGTCCCGTGGCATGTGAAACCTTGTGGTGCAGTGACATTTTAAGCTACAAAGAATAACCCCTGACAGCCTGCATTGCGTTGGACTGTCACCTGCCTGGGAGGTGACAGCTCCTCTCCTGCACCTGGACAGAGGCTGCCTTGGCCTAGAAGAGAACACACTTTGCAGGAAACATCCAGGGTCCCGTCACTCAGCAACTGCCAGCTCAGGGCCTCCTGGCCAGGAAGCCAGCTTCCCTGCCTCTCCATCCCTGGCTCAGTTCCCATCGTGTGGCCAGCACAGCTGTCGTTTCAGAGGCCACTGGTGGACTCTGGATGATCATTTACAGATTGGGAGGACGTAATAAGGCTCTCATGCCCTGTATCGGTCATTAAGAAATGGCACCACAGGGGCCAGGTTTCCCTGCCAGCTCCCCCTCACTGTCTCTTTCTGCCTTTTATTGTCCACTGTTATCTTTCCCCCTCCACACGCCCCACCCTTGTGCAGGTCCCCAAGACCATAACCTTCTTCAAACTGCTGCTGGATTTTCCTGACCTTCTGCCCCAGGCCCGGAAGGTAACTTTATCAGCAGGGCTGGTGAGGGCTTGGCTGGGGCCCCAACCCTGTATGGCCAGAGAGGGGGAAATTCTGCCACAGAGACCCATGGCTGCCCAGTGATGTGGAGGAAAGGGATTGGAAGGCTAATCAGATCCAGACTCATCCCATCCTTGTCAACCTCAAACGCATTTCCCCCTGTCCACAGGCCAGTGCCTCAGGAGGTGGGCATGGGGCTGGATCGGCTCCATTCCTCCTGATCTGTTCTTCTTCTGTACAGTGACAGTTGCTGTGATCAGAGAGTGAGGCAGTTGATGGGCACAGACACCTCTTGAGTCACCTGGGACCATTTAAGGATTCCTGGGTCTTTGCACCTTAAAATGGGTTCAGGTCCTGGTTCTGTTTAAACCTTCTCATGCTGGTGACAAGAATAGTTGCCTATGAATGTGGACAGCCCTCCTCAGTTTGAGAGCAAGTAGGATGCACTGGAAACTTCACAGGTCTTGTGATCAAATGAATCAGGCTTCAACCAGAATCCACCCTTCCCTTGCATGGGGATGGAGCCTCAGTGTCCTCATCTGCTAAATGGAGCCACAATCCCTACCTCACAGCCACCATGAGTGGGATCAGTACCTGTTTGCTGAAGGGGCTCTCCACATGCAGCCAGGTGGAGAGAGGAAAGCTTTGGAATCATGGAGATTTGGGTTCAGATCTCGGTGTCTCCATTGGGCCAGTCCACTCCTCTCTGGTTTGCTCTTTAAATGAGGACAGTGACACCCACTTCTCACGTGTTGGGGGAATTAAAGAAAGGTATGTTCTTGCTGGTGGCAAATGATCAGCAAATGGCAGTGGCTGGCAATGACACTGAAAGGAGACATTAGCATCCCCATTTCACAGGTGAGGAAACTGAGGCTCCAGGAGGGCAATCAGATGAATGATGGAGCAGGATCAGTCTTGGCCCTGGGCCTATCTGACGCCCCAGACCATGCACTCCACTACCCCTCTGGGCCCCTTTTCCTCCTTGGCTGACCCAGGCAGAAGTGGTTGCTCCTGGAGCAGGCCTGGCCTTAGCCACAGACCAGGGGTGAGTATGGCTGGAGTGTATCCGCCCTCTTTCCCCGAACCCAGGGGTCCTACCCCCCACCACCACCAAGGGAGGGGTGCTGATGGCATTGTGGTGGGTGGACCTTGGGCATGAGTTGCCGCCCTTCTGACCAGCATTGTGGGCTTAGGGGTATTGGAAGGCTTGACGGGGTGAAGGGGTGAACTAGCTCCCTCCAGCCTTGGTTCATTTGAGTCACTCTTCTCTGGTGCCCAACCCATGTTTGTTTTGTCTTTCTGGGTTTCAGCCCTTTGGCCAGCAGAGGTTAAAGATTACTGAGGCGGCTGACAATAAAAGTGCCCGGCGCGCTGGCCTTTGACCACCCATTAGAAGGCAGTGGGATCACACTCCCCACAACTGCCACAACGGCGAGAGTGGCGAGGGTGTGGACGAGGACACGCCTTCCCTGCATTAATATTAAGGGGACAGTCGCTCTCGCCTGGGCAATTGGGCCAAGTTTCTCTTTTATCTGAAGCCAGGGCCACAATGTGGCATTGTTCTCCGTCTCAAAGGCCACCATGCGGCCTCAGAGTGGACCCTGGGAGGGACCCCACCTGGCAGAGTAAACAGCCACACAGAGGTGGCTGGCAGCAATGGGGAGGAGTTTTCTTTTTCTCCTGGAAGACATATATTTCTTCCGAGGGAGTCTGGGAATCAGAGTCCTCCAGGGGCTGTTAACCCCCTTCCTGAACCTCAGTTTCCTCATCTGGATCAGGGTGCTTCGCTTACATCTCACTCCAGGACAGGGTGCTGAATCCCTCCTGTCCTATGGACCTGAGGGCATCGAAGGATCCTCTTTTCAGAATGTTTTCTTAATGCATTAAATGAAACCAGAAGATCACAAAGGAAACTAATTATATTGAAATACAGTGATCAAAATATTTAAAAACAAATTTGAGATAATACATGTGTATCTTTGCGAGTGCATTGAATAACAAGTTCTAGCCACAAGTCTACTGACTACTGCAATTTCAAAGGAGTGATAAGTGAAAATTGCAAGATATCTACAGCAACAAAGCCACAGACGCTTCTTGTATTTCTGGTTTTTTTTTTATGGCCTATATTTTATTTTTAAAAGATGTATTTAAGATAGGCCGGGCACAGTGGCGCATGCCTGTAATCCCTGCACTTTGGGAGGTCGAGGAGGGTGAATCACTTGAAGTCAGAGTTCGAGACCAGCCTGGCCAACATGGTAAAACACCGTCTCTACCAAAAATATAAAAAAGTAACCAGGTGTGGTGGCAAGTGGCTGTAATCCCAGATACTCAGGAGGCTGAGGCAGGAGAATCACTTGAACTCAGGAGGCGGAGGTTGCAGTGAGCTGAGATCATGCCATTGCACTCCAGCCTGGGCTACAGAGCAAGGCTCTGTCTCAAAATAAAAATAAAATTAAAAAAATTATTTAAGATGATTATTGATTCACAGGAAGTTGCAAAAATAGGAGAGAAGTCCCATTTACCCATCCCCAACTTCCCCCCGTGGTGACAGCTTGCATAATTGTGTACATTACCAAAACCAGGATACTGACTGGCACAATACGATGAACTAGACTACAGACCTTAACTCCAATTTCATACTTTTTGCTTGCACTTCTTTTCTGGTATGACTTTGTGTATAATTTGATGACATTTTATCACACATATAGATTCATATAACCCCCACCACAATCAAGATGCTCAACTCTTCCCTACGGCACAGGGGCTGCCCCTTCGTAGCCAGGCCCTTCTGCTTTCCTCAGCCTCCCCCAGCCCACTAACCTGTTCTCCATTCTGTACAAATAATGATAGTTAATGTGCACCAGGCACTGACCAACCTTGTGGTCTAAAGAGGTAAAAACAGAGGCTCAGAGAGGTTCAGTAATTCCCTGAGACCACCCAGCAGGAAACAGCAGAGCTCACACTGCCTGCAACCAGATCATCTCTGTTCATCCTCACTCACGAACCTAACAGTCGATAGATGATCCCAAATGCGCTTGGGAAACCTAGGCAGTTTCCAGCTCCACTGCCTGGGAGCTGTGTGAATTGGGGCACATCTCTCTGAGCCTTGGTGTCTTCAGGTTTCAGTGAGAGGAAGGAGTGACAAGCCCACCGTCATGAAGATGCATGCCAGGTGGGATTGGAGAGGATGGCCTCACACCTTTAGTGTAGCTCCAGGCATCTCCAGGGGGCAAGATGCCACCGCCTAGGTGGAGAGAGGGAGACAGAGAGAGTGTGTGTTTGTGTGTATAGGGGATGTATTCAGAGCCTGGAAAAGCTCAGCACTGCTTCATGGCACAATTATCCTTTCTCATCATCTCACAGGTCCCCTTGGAGGCCAGAGTGCCTGGCCAGAGGTCCCAACAGTTGGAAGGAAGGCAGGTGGAATGAGGGTGGTAGAGATGGTGTCTGAAAAAATTCTGTGCTACTACTGTGCCTGGGGAAATTTGTGCAAAACTGTCTACATTAGGCTGCAATTGGTTGAATAAATACATGAATAAGTGAATAAATATCCTCAAAGTAACACATCATGCAGAATTTCCTGAATTAGCTAAAATCCTTTTGATTACAAATGATAGACTTTCAACTTAAATTGGCTTAAGGAGGAAAAGAGTATCATTTATTGGTTCATGTGATAAAACACCCTCTGGGGCAGGGGTAAAGTTGACTTTGGGTATACCTGGGCATGGGACATTGGGCAACATTGAATCTTCTCTCTCTCTCTCTCTCCCCCCGCCGCCCCATGTTCTTAATCTCCGTTCCTCTCTGCATGCTGCCTTTTTGTGTGGAATGGGTTGGGGGGCGGCGGGGGGAATGGTTGGAGTTTACAGCCCCAGGCAGCTCCAGAATCATCCCTTTTCAGCTTCATGACTTAAGTAGAAAGATGACTCTTCTCCACCAGCTCCACCTAGGAAACACGCTGGGGAAGGGTCCAGCTGGCTCCGTGCATCCCCTGGCCACATCTGGACCAATCACCGTGATCAAAAGCCTCAGTCTGGGTCTTGAGCTCATCCCTGTGGTTAGGAGTGGGCTGTGTTCCTCAAAGACAATTGACTTAGGGAAGCTGTGTTGGGCCGAAAAAGACAGCATGAAAGTGAGACTTGTTAGGAAAGTAACAAGATAATCTAGGGAATCGCACGGAATGTCTGGAGAAGCTCTTCAAGGACAAGAAGGAAATTCTGGGATTGCCAGTGACTAGTCAACAACAGCATGAGTGGTGCAGGGAATCACTGGTAATTTTCATTAAAATTATTTAATGTCCTGTCCAAATATGTCCAGACTAAACTAACAGAGATGTATTATCTGGATTCCTCGATTTAAAGAGGCCAGGCCCATGGGTTTCCTTCATTTATTTATTCACCAGGTGTTCATTGAGTGCCTGTGATGTGCTGGGTGTTGGACATAAATGAATGAGTGAAGCAGACAGTGTCTGCCTCAGTTTGCTGGATTGTGTTACTCCTCTGCTCACAAACCTGCAGGGGCTCCCCAGTGCCAGAGGACAGAGTGGGAACTGCAGAGCCTGGCTAACAAGTCATTAGTCATCCAACAACAACCTAACTTTCTTTTTTTTTTGAGATAGAGGCTCGCTCTGTTACCCAGGCTAGAGTGCCATTTCAGCTCACTGCAACCTCCACCTCCCAGGTTCAAGTAGTTCTCCTGCCTCAGCCTCCCGAGTAGTTGGGATTACAGGTACATGCCACCATGCATGCCTGGCTAATTTTGTATTTTTAGTAGAGACGGCGTTTCACCATATTGTCCAGGTTGGTCTTGAACTCCTGACCTCAAGTGATCCACCCGTCTCAGCCTCCCAAAGTGGTGCGATTACAGGTGCGAGCCACCGCGCCTGGCCCAACCTAACTTTCCAGGTGTGCCCGTCACTGCTGCACCATGCCGGGGAGCACATCCGGCCCTTGCAGGCCTCTGTCTTTCATTCCTGCCTTCCCCTCTGCCTGGAACACTGTCCCCCACTCTCTCTCTAACCCCATCTGAATCCCCCTTCAAGGCACGGCTCACATCTGCCTTGCTCTGAAGCCTGCGCTCCGAAGCTGGTTGCTTGCAGGGGAGGGGGTGTCCTGCACTAAGATGCCAGAGGCGAGTGGACAATGAAAAGGCTCCCTGTGGTGCCGACAGGTGACTGCTTTTCCTTGGAGTTGGAGTCGTGGAAGCCCTGGATTGTGGACTTCTGTGTGTATTTCCACTGCTTCCTGAAGGCATTTGGCCCCTGTTTCTCATAACAAAACCATCACAGAACTCTCCTCTTTGTCTCCTGGGGAGGCAAGGGCTGGAGGGTATCTGGCTATGCACTTTCCCTCTTAGAGCACCAAGTCCAAGTGTGATTTTCAAAACTGTTAGTTCATTTGGTCCCCTTAATACCCTTGAGGGGACAGAAGCCCATTCTGAGGATGAGAAAACTGAGGCCCAGGCACTTCTGTTGCTGGCAACACTGTGGACCAGGTAGATAACCATCCTACTGAAAAACTCTTAAAAGTATCCATAAGCTGACAAGATAGTAAGGCATATTCAGGCCAGAAAGCAGGTGAAGACAGACACTCAGAAAGGTTGGCAGCAGACTGAAGCCAGCTTTTGACTTGGAGGTACTTGGTGAACCACTGCAACCTGAGTATTGATTTTACATCTCCTGAGGCTAGGGAGTAAGACGGCATAACAGGACCTGCCCAAGTGGAAAATCCAGCATGGAGCCAGGGGTAGATCTCTGCGAGCCAGGGGTAGACCTCCGTGAGACAAGGGTTGACCTCCGTGAGCCAGGGGTTGACCTCCGTGAGCCAGGGGTAGACCTCCGTGAGACAGGGGTTGACCTCCGTGAGCGAGGGGTAGACCTCTGGGAGACAGGGGTAGACCTCCGTGAGCGACCTCCGTGAGCCAGGGGTAGACCTCCGTGAGCCAGGGGTTGACCTCCGTGAGACAGGGGTTGACCTCCGTGAGCGAGGGGTAGACCTCTGGGAGACAGGGTTGACCTTCGTGCAAGAGTGAACTAGAAGCCGATACCTTCTTCTTGGGACTGCAAAGAAAACTGCCTGTCTTGAAGCTTGATGCTGGGGGAAAGGGAAAATAAAACCTCCAAGAATTTGTGCCTAAGGCCGATTTGTAGCCAGAATTCACACAGCCTGGGAACCCTGATAACTTCAAGCCAAGACTTTAGCTTAAAGTTACCCCATGCAGGTAAAGATCCCGGGTGCCCAACAGAAAAGTACACAAATTCTCTCCGGAGGAAGCCACTTTTATCCCAGGCTTTAAAAATTTTCTACAGTTAAAGTTCCATAGAAAATAAGCAATTCCTATGTAAAATCACTAGACACACAAGGAAATGGGGGAGAAAGGGGGAGAAAGGGAGAGAAAGGGAGAAAGCAGAATGAGACACTATGTAGTCAGACTTTCAAGAACTTCAGATATTAGGATTACTGGCAAAAACACATTGCAAAATGAAGATTAAATTCAGTCATTTTTGCAGAGATGAAACAGAAAATTTACCACCAATGGACTCTCAGTAAAGGAGTTTTAAAGAATATGCTTTAAGCAGATGGAAAATAATCCCAGATGTAAGGCCTGAAGTGCAGGAAGGAACGAAGGACTAAGAAAAGTGGTAACTGTATGTGCAAAAAATTGCTTTATATCAACTCTGTAGAACAAAGTCATATATAGTCATATGCATAATACCTGGTGCATGTATATAGAATGGGCGCTCATAAGTGATAGCGATAGATGAGGATGATGACGATGATGGGGCATACAATTTGCAGAATGATGACATAGAAAGACTGAGGATTCATATCAGAAAAACTTCGGTTTAGATTATAAAACTTCCATTTATTAGCTGAATGAGTTTGAGAAAGTTACTTCTGCTCTCTGAGGGTAGTTTTATAATATGTCAGGTAGGTATAAAAATAGTGCTTATCAGGTTTTTGTGAGAAATAAATTAGATAATGCATATCACGCACTAAGCATAGGGCTTAGCATGTAGTTGATACTTTGTATTAGGTTGTTCTTGCATTGCTGTAGAGAAATGCCTGAGACTGAGTAACTGGGCCACACAGCAGGAGGTGAGCTGAGCTCCCAGTGCTGTCAGATTAGCAGCGGCATTAGACTCGCATAGAATGTGAACCCTATTGTGAACTGTGCATACGAGGGATCTAGGTTGAGCACTCCTTATGAGAATCTAATGCCTGATGATCTGTTGCTGTCTCCCATCACTCCCAGATGGGACCGCCTAGTTGCAGGAAAACAAGCTCAGGGTTCCCTCTGATTCTACGTTATGATGATTATGTAATGATAATAGAAATAAAATGCACAATAAATGTAATGCGCTTGAAACCATCCACTCCACACCTTATCCATGGAAAAATTGTCTTCTACAAAACTGGTCCCTGGTGCTAAAAAGGTTGGAGACCACTGCTTTACAGGAAGCATGGTGGCATCTGCTTCTGGGGAGAGCTCAGGAAGCTTCCAATCATGACAAGAGGCAAAGGGGAAGTAGGCATTTCACATGGCAGAGCAGGAGTGTGAGAGAGAGAGAGAGAGAGAGAGAGTTGGAGGGGCAGGGTGCCACACAGTTTTAAATGACCAGATCTTGTGAGAACTCACTATCATGAAGACAGCATCTCAAGCCATGAGAAGTCCACCCCCATGATCTAAACACCTCCCACCAGGCCCCACCTCTAGCATTGGGAATTACAATTCAACAGGAGATTTGGGCTGGGACAAATATCCAAACTATATTAGACTCTCAACTTGCCCAACAAAATCTGGAAATAGAGGGACAAGTGGTTGGGGAAGGTGGGTAGGGGACCAATTGCTTATGAACGTTAATAACAAAGGCTACCATGCATTGAGCATCGACTATACACGAGATGCCATGCAATGAAATTTATATGCATTTTCTCATGTAATCTTTACAGCATCTTTGTGAAGTAGGCAGTAGTGACCTGAAGCGGATCATTTTAAACACTTTCCCTCCTCCATATGACAAAGTTATTTTCAGTATCAGTAATTATCATTATTTTCTTCATGTTTTAGCTCTAAAACAATTTAAAAAATAAATTTAATGTTAAAGATATTTACATTTAGTAAATTTTTAAATTTATGAATGAAAATTTGCACTTATCAAACAAAATACTGTACCTCTCAGCTTGCAAACTTGAATGATTACCAGCCACTATAAAATTACCCTCTAAATAAACACTGTAATTGACTTCATGTAGTTTGGGTGCAAATCACTTAACTGGAAGTTCTTTATATTAACTTCCATGTAAGATAGAATATTTAATAAAGGATAAGTAATAAAAATGTACTAATTTGAAACTTGCATACATATTAGTAAAATT
>NW_012104253.1:5001505-5003066 GCF_000951045.1 Mandrillus leucophaeus
TTTGAGACAGAGTCTTGCTCTGTCACCCAGGCTGAAGGACAGTACAATCATGGCTCACTGCAGCCTTGACTTCCCAGGCTCAAGTGATCTTCCCACCTCAGTTGGGACTACAGGCATGCACCACCATGCCGGCTAATTTTTTTTTATATTTTGTAGAGACAGAGTCTCGCCATGTTTCCCAGGCTGGTCTCAAACTCCCGGGCTGAAGTGATCCTCTTGCTTTGGCCTCCCAAAGTGCTGGGATTACAGGTGTGAGCCCCCACACCCAGCCTTGTTTTCTTGTTTTTGAGCTTTGTATAAATGAACTGATAGTATGTAGGTATTTGTATCTGGCTTCATGAACTTAATCCACGTTGTTGCATGTAGCAGTGGTCACGTTTTCCCACCGATCTATAGCATTCCATTGTATGACCATGCCATAATTTATGTACCCATTCTATTATTGATAGACATTTGAGTTGTTTCCAGTTTGGAACTATAATAAATAACACAGTGATGAACAATCTTAAATACGTCTTCTGGTACCAGTATGTTCACATTTCTGCTGAGGAGCAAATTATGCGTATATTCAGGTGTAGTCAACATTCTTGCCTTGATCTGAACCTTAGAAGAAAAGCACCCAGTCTTTCGACATTAAGTATGATGCTAGCTATGGTTTTCTCTAGATCCCCTCTATCATGATGGGGACATTCCCTTCTATTCCTAGTTTGCTGAGTTTTTAATCATGAATAAGTGTTGAATGTTTCAATACTTTTTCTGCATTTACTGAGATGATCATATAGTTTGACTCCTTTATTCTGTGAATATAGTGAACTATATTGATTGATTTTTAAATCTGAAACCAACTTTTCATTTCTGGGATAAACTCTATTTGGTTATGATGTATTATCATTTGTATGTATTGCTAGATTCAGTTTGCTAATATGTATTTACTTATTTATTTTTGAGATGGGATCTTGCTCAGTTGCCTAACCTGAAGTGCAGTGGTGCTATCTCAGTTTACTGCAACCTGTGCCTCCTGGGCTCAAGCGAGCCTCCCACCTCAGCCTCCTGAGTAGCTGGGACTACAGGCATGTGTCACCACGCTCAGCTAATTTACACACACACACACACACACACACACACATATATATATATATTTTGTAGAAATGGGATTTCACCATTTTGCTCAGGCTGACCTCAAACTCCTAGGCTCAAGTGATCTGCCTCCCTTGGCCTCCCAAAGTGGCTAATATTTGTCTAGGATTTTGTATAGTTTTCTAAGGCATTTGGTTTATACTTTCTTTTTCCTGTAATGTCCATGATTTTGGTATTAAGGCCTCACAAAATGAGTTAGAAAGTATTTCTTCCTTCTGTATTTCCTGAAAAAAAAAAAAGTGTAAGACTGGTACTATCTACTCCTTAAATGTTTAATAGAAATCACTAGTGAAGTTGTATTTACCTGGGCATTGTTTTTTTGGGGAAGAGTTTTTAAGGTACAAATTCAATTCCTTTTATAGTTATTAGGGCCAGGCATGGTGGCTGACGCCTACAATCCCAGCACTTTGAGCAGCTGAGGCAG
>NW_012104253.1:5006318-5007311 GCF_000951045.1 Mandrillus leucophaeus
TCAGTAATTATCATTATTTTCTTCATGTTTTAGCTCTAAAACAATTTAAAAAATAAATTTAATGTTAAAGATATTTACATTTAGTAAATTTTTAAATTTATGAATGAAAATTTGCACTTATCAAACAAAATACTATACCTCTCAGCTTGCAAACTTGAATGATTACCAGCCACTATAAAATTACCCTCTAAATAAACACTGTAATTGACTTCATGTATTTTGGGTGCAAATCACTTAACTGGAAGTTCTTTATATTAACTTCCATGTAAGATAGAATATTTAATAAAGGATAAGTAATAAAAATGTACTAATTTGAAACTTGCATACATATTAGTAAAATTCGACTATAATAACAGTAATTATGTAGAATTTAAAGCAACAAAAATTTTTTTCCAAGAGAAATAGCTTATCACTGGCATTATTTAGAATTGCCAATGCATGATATTAATAAAAAGCAGATCCACTTTTAGTTAGTTTTATTATTGTTTTAAAATTATCTATAGACAATTTCCTGCACACAGGGTACACTATTCTCACAAGCCCACTCTCAATATGCCACTGATTGAGAGACTTCCTTTGAAAATTTTCATCTTGGTCAGCACTCTCGCTTTAGAATTTCAAGCTTATTATGTGTCGGTGATTCATTCAAAACTATCAACTTAGTGTCTATCTTTCTATCTATCCATCTAAAATGTATGCATACACTTTTGCTTCTCTCTCTGCTGTGGTTTGAATATTTGTCCCCTCCGAAACTAAGGTTGAAACTTAATCCCCAATGTGACAATATTGAGAGGTGGGGCCTTTAAAAGATGATTGGGTCATGAGGGGCTCTGCTCTCATGAACTGATTGGTCCACTCATGAATTAATGAATGGATTATCATGGGAATGGGACAGGTGGCTTTATAAAAGAGGAGGAGTGGCTGGGTGCGGTGGCTCACGCCTATCATCTCAGCACTTTTGGAGGCTGAGGCGGGCATATCACTTGGGGCCAG
>NW_012104253.1:5012531-5014846 GCF_000951045.1 Mandrillus leucophaeus
TAAAGAATGCCTCAAACTGGGTAGTTTATAAAGAAAGGAGGTTTAATTGACTCACAGTTCTGCATGGGGAGGCTTCAGGAAACTTGCATTAATGGCAGGAAGTGGGGGAGAAACAAGCACATTCTTATATGGCTGCAGGAGAGAGAGAGAGAGAAAAAAAAAGGGGGAACTGCCAAGCATTTTTAAACCATAAGATCTGGTAAAAACTCATTATCACAAGAACAGCACGGGGGAAACTGCCCACGTGATCCAATCAACTCCCCGCAGACCTCTCCCTTGACATGTGGGGATTACAAATCAAGATGAGATTTGGGTCGGAACACAGAGCCAAACCATATCACCCCCCAAATTCATATGTTGAAGCCTTAACCCCAGTGGAGCTTTGGGAGGCAATTAGGTTTAAATGAGGTATGAGGGTGGGGTCCTCAGGATGGGATTAGTGTCCTGATATGAAGAGGAAGAGAGACCAGAGTGTGCATGCTGTCTCTCTCTCTCTCTCTCTCTCTCTCTCCAACATATCAGGACACATGGAAAAGTTAGCTGTCTGCAAGCAAGGAAGAGATCTCTTACCAGGAACTGCATCTACTGGCATCTTGATCTTGGAATTCCCATCCTCCAGAACTGTGAGAAATAATGTCTGTTGTTTAAGCTACCCCATCTATGGTATTTTGATATAGGAGCCTGAGCTAACATGTCTTTCAAAAAGTTTGTGTATTTCACTTAACTTGTTGAATTTATTGGCATAAAATTATTGATAGTATTTTGGTAGGCATTTTTATGTCTATTTTTGTGAGGGATATTGATGCATGGAGTCAGATTATAAAGGCTTATGGGAGTTGATGTGAATATCCCTTTCTAACTCTGCATTCAGTGACGTCACATTGATAGTTTGAAAGCAGCCATGATGGGAGCATTTACAACAGGGAAACTGGCAAACACTACAAATCAAACCTTTTTCTCCTGCCACAGAGAGCTGGCTTACCAGCACAACACCGCTTGTTTTTTTGTTTTGTTTTGTTTTGTTTTTAACATCTGTAGGATCTGTATTTGTGTCCCCTCTTTCCTTCTTGAAATAGGTAACTTTTTCTTTACTACTTTAGCTAGAGGTTTATCAAATTTATTGATTCTTTTCAAAGAACAAGCTTTTAGTTTTACTTAGTTTCTCTATTGTTCATCTGATTTTTAAATTTCATTGATTTCTGTTCTTTATTACTTAAATTTTCTTTTGCTGACTTTTAATTTCTTCTTTTAAAAAATGTTTCTTGATGTAGAAGCTTACAGCATAGATTGCAGGCCTTTCTTCTTTTATACTATATGCTTTTAAAACTGTAACTTTTCCTCTCAGCGTCATTGTATCTGTATCTCACACCTGTATCTGCATCTCACACCTTTTCTTATGCTGTGTTTTGGCTATTAATCAGTTAAAAATATTTTCTATTTTGATTGTAGTTTCTTTTTTTTACCCATAGGTTGTTTGATTTCCAAATACATGGGGCTTTTCTAGGCATCTCATTGTTATTGAAAACTAATTTAATTACATAATTTCAACTTAGTCAGAAAATATACTCTGAGATTTCAGTGTTTTGAAAATTATTGAGATTCATTTTAAGGTCCAGTGTAGGATCTATCTTGGAGAGCATTTCATATACACTTAAACAGAATATGTACTCTGCAGATGTTGGGTATACTATGTTATAAATATCAATTAGTTAATGCACTTGTTAGTATTGTTATAGCTTCTTAATCCTTATCAATTTTTTCCCTGGTCATTCTATCAATGATTTTAGAAATATGTCTTAAAATTTCTAACTGTGATTTTTGATTTGCCTCTTCTTCCCTTTAGTTCTATCAGTTTTTGCTTCATGTATTTTGAAGTTTTAAAAAAATTTTTAACTTCTAAATTTCAACTTTTATTTTAGGCTTAAGAGTACATGTGCAGATTTGTTACACCAATATTTTGATGCTGAGGTTTGGGGTATGAATGATTCCATCACTCAGGTAGTGAGCATAGTACTGATAGGTAGTTTTGAAGCTCTTTTCTTAAGTACACATATATTTATAATTTTTACATCTTCCTACCCTATTGATTATTTTATCATAATAAGATGTCCTTTTTCTCTTTAGTAGTACTTCTTATTTGAAGTTTATTTTGTCTAACATTAATACAGCTGCCCCGCCTTTCTTATGCTCATTGTTTACTTAATACATCTCTTGACACCATTGTACTTTCAAACTATTCATGTCATTGTATTTAAAGTGTAACTCTTGTAAACAGAATTTAGCTGGGTTTTGTATTTTTATCTAGTTTTACAGTC
>NW_012104253.1:5014896-5025845 GCF_000951045.1 Mandrillus leucophaeus
TTGATAGTTTGAAAGCAGCCATGATGGGAGCATTTACAACAGGGAAACTGGCAAACACTACAAATCAAACCTTTTTCTCCTGCCACAGAGAGCTGGCTTACCAGCACAACACCGCTTGTTTTTTTGTTTTGTTTTGTTTTGTTTTTAACATCTGTAGGATCTGTATTTGTGTCCCCTCTTTCCTTCTTGAAATAGGTAACTTTTTCTTTACTACTTTAGCTAGAGGTTTATCAAATTTATTGATTCTTTTCAAAGAACAAGCTTTTAGTTTTACTTAGTTTCTCTATTGTTCATCTGATTTTTAAATTTCATTGATTTCTGTTCTTTATTACTTAAATTTTCTTTTGCTGACTTTTAATTTCTTCTTTTAAAAAAATGTTTCTTGATGTAGAAGCTTACAGCATAGATTGCAGGCCTTTCTTCTTTTATACTATATGCTTTTAAAACTGTAACTTTTCCTCTCAGCGTCATTGTATCTGTATCTCACACCTGTATCTGCATCTCACACCTTTTCTTATGCTGTGTTTTGGCTATTAATCAGTTAAAAATATTTTCTATTTTGATTGTAGTTTCTTTTTTTTACCCATAGGTTGTTTGATTTCCAAATACATGGGGCTTTTCTAGGCATCTCATTGTTATTGAAAACTAATTTAATTACATAATTTCAACTTAGTCAGAAAATATACTCTGAGATTTCAGTGTTTTGAAAATTATTGAGATTCATTTTAAGGTCCAGTGTAGGATCTATCTTGGAGAGCATTTCATATACACTTAAACAGAATATGTACTCTGCAGATGTTGGGTATACTATGTTATAAATATCAATTAGTTAATGCACTTGTTAGTATTGTTATAGCTTCTTAATCCTTATCAATTTTTTCCCTGGTCATTCTATCAATGATTTTAGAAATATGTCTTAAAATTTCTAACTGTGATTTTTGATTTGCCTCTTCTTCCCTTTAGTTCTATCAGTTTTTGCTTCATGTATTTTGAAGTTTTAAAAAAATTTTTAACTTCTAAATTTCAACTTTTATTTTAGGCTTAAGAGTACATGTGCAGATTTGTTACACCAATATTTTGATGCTGAGGTTTGGGGTATGAATGATTCCATCACTCAGGTAGTGAGCATAGTACTGATAGGTAGTTTTGAAGCTCTTTTCTTAAGTACACATATATTTATAATTTTTACATCTTCCTACCCTATTGATTATTTTATCATAATAAGATGTCCTTTTTCTCTTTAGTAGTACTTCTTATTTGAAGTTTATTTTGTCTAACATTAATACAGCTGCCCCGCCTTTCTTATGCTCATTGTTTACTTAATACATCTCTTGACACCATTGTACTTTCAAACTATTCATGTCATTGTATTTAAAGTGTAACTCTTGTAAACAGAATTTAGCTGGGTTTTGTATTTTTATCTAGTTTTACAGTCCTTGCCTTTTGATTTTAGTGTGTGGTCCATTTATAGTTAGCCTAAATATCAGTTTGTTAAGATTTATGTCTATCATTTTGCTATTTGTTTTCTATATATTTCCTCTTTTGAAATTATTCTTTTGTTTGTCTTCTGTGTTAATTGTATTTTTGGTGTTTTATTTATCCTTTATTGGCTTTATAGCATATATTAACATTTTTAATGATTGTTCTAAAGATTACAATAAATATCTTTAATTTATCACAGTCTTCAAGTTTGTACTGAAATACTTCAGATAAAATGTAGGACCTTTCCAACAATGGTTTTATTTAAAGCTATCATAGCATATATTACATCTATATTCATTATAAACCCACAACACAACATTTTTAATGTTGCTTTAAACAATCATATGCCATTCAAAGACATTAAGAGAAGAAAAAATAGATATCCATAATATTTATACACATATTTTGTGTTTTGGTATACTTTATTCTTTCCTATAAATTCAAATTACCATCCAGTATTGTTTCCCTTCAGCCAGCCTTTTAGCATTTCTTGTAATGTACGACTAATTATCTCATGTTTTTTCTCTTGTGGGGCTTGCATTTTAAAAGGATTATTTTGCTGGATATGGAATTTTTTGTTGGTAGTTTTATTTTTCTTTGAGTACTTTAAATATGTAATTTAAATACATCCTGGTCTTCACTGTTTCTGATGAGAAGTCAGTTCAGTGGTTACTTTTATTCTGTTTTCTCTCATTTTTCTTGGCTACTTTCAAGAATTTATCTCTATCTTGTTTTCAGTCTTTTGACTATGGGGTGTCAAAGTAGCATTTTTTTTTGTATTAATCCTGCTTAGGATTTGTTTAGCTTCTTTGTCTATAACTTAATATTTTTCATCAAATGTGGGAATTTTTTGGTCATTATTTATGTAAGCATTTTTTAGTCCCATTCTCTCTCTGCTTTATTCTTGAACTCCAATTACGCCTACGTTGCACTTTTTGATATTTTCTCAAAGTTCTTTGATGTTCATTTTCCTTCAATCAGCTTTCTCTCTGCCTTAGATTGAATGATTTTTATTAATTTATCTTCAAGTTCACTGATATTTTTCCTTCTTCCATCTCCAATCTGTTTTTAAGCATACCTAGTAAATGCTTCATTTTCTATTTCAAATGGAAAATTAAAAATTATGTACTGGATTTTCTAAAGTTTCATTTTCTCTGTTAAAATTTTCTATATGTTCACTCATTAAAACAATGTTTTCGTTTAATCTATTAAAGCATCACGTTTTTCTTTATTTTTTCTTCTTCTTTTTCCTCTTCCTCCTCCTCTTTTTCTTTCTTTTTCTTCTTCTTTTTTTAAGAGACAGAGTTTCACTCTGTTGCCCAGGCTGAAGTGTGGTGGTGTGATCATAGCTCACTATAACTTTTAACTCCTGGGCTCAAGTGATCATTTAGCCTCAGCCTTCTGAGTAGCTAGGACTACAGGTATATGCCACCATGTCTGGCTAATTTTTAAATGTTTTGTACAGACAGGGTCTCACTATGTTGCCCAGGCTGATCTTGAACTTCTGGCCTCAAGTAATTCTCTTACCTTGGCCTCCCAAAGTGCTAAGATTACAGGTGTGAGCCATCATGCCTGGCCCTATTTTTCTGAAACATTTTTAATAGCTCCTTTGAAGTCTTTGTTTCCTAATCCAACGTCTGTGCCATTTGGAGTCAGTTTCTATTGACTGCTGTTTCCCTTGAGTGTGTGTCACATTTTCTTATTTACTTGCATTTTTGGTATTTTGATGTTGTTGCAAACTAGATACTGAGTACAGTATATTGTAGTGATTCTAAATTCTGTTATGTTCTTCTAAGGATTGTTGTTTTTTTTCTTCTAGAAGGTTGTTAGTTCGCTGAGACTCAATCTTTAAACATCATCTTTTCTGTACTGGTTTTTCAGGTTCCAGCTGCTGTATTTTTGGCTTGGCTTGCTGGGGTCTCCCTTGCAACAGCATAGTTTAGTGGTCAGTCAAGGGTTTGGATAGAGTTTATGTCCACATTTTGGCATCTACCCTTGTGACTTCCTTGCTCCTATGGTTCCTCTCTTAAATGCCTGCTGCTCTGCCAGTCTTGAGCTCTGACCTCTAATACCTCAAGCCAGTAAGGATTCAACCTTCTCCTACTTGAGCTCTTCATGTTGGGGAATGCCCTTAGTAAAAAAAAATGCAGCAAACTTACAAATCTCTCTCAGTGATGTCTGCTTCTTTTCCCCTGGACTCCCTGTGTTCTCCTTTATGCATGTGCAAATTAGCAGAGTTTATATGCAGATTTTTGAGGCTTGTTCCTTCTATTGCTCTTGTTCTTCCTGGAATGCTCCCCTTAACTTCCAGCTATTCTCCTAGCCCTGAACTATCTCCTCTACATCTTCCAGTCTGTCAAAATGAGGTTTTCAGCCACAAGATTTGTGAGGATGGAGATCACTCTCAGTTACCTCAAGGAAAAAACCACAGATTCAAAACTTTTTCCAATGGCTACCTTGTGACAAATCCTTTTTGGTTTCTGCCTTCTTTTGATTGTGTCTTCAAATACTTTTTCTTTTCATAAATTTTGTCCAGATTTTATAGTTGTTATGTTTGAGAGTATTTGCCTGACCAATTATTCCATTATCATAAGCCCAAAGTCTAAATGGTATCATTTTCAAAATTTCATTTTCTAAATATTTGCCACTGTTATATAGAAATGAGAATGACATTTTAATACTGATCTAGTGTCTAGCAATCTAGTTAGTGTTGCTAGCTTCACTTATTAATTCTAACAGTTTGTGGATTGTTTTGGATAATTTTACATATGCTATTATGTTGTCTGAAAAAACGGTAGTTTCATTTACTCTTTCACAATTCTTATATATTTTATTTATTTTTATTGCACTATCTAGGACCTTCAGAACAATGTTTGTATAAATGGTAGTATTGGGAATCCTTGTCTTCTTTTCTTGATCAAGGAGAAAGCATAAGATAATAATGACTGTAGGTTTTTAAAATAGATTTTTTTTTTCCCCCAGACAGGGTCTCACTCTTTTTGCCCAGACTGGAGTGCGGTGGTACATTAATGGCTCACTGCAACCTCCACCTCCCAGGCTCAAGCAATCCTCCCACCTTAGCCTCCCAAGTAGCAGGGACTGTGCACCGCCTCACTCAGCTAATTTTTAAAATTTTTTGTAGAATCAGGATCTCACTATATTGCCCAGACTAGTCTTGAACTCCTGAACTCAAGCAATCTTCCTACTTCAGCCTCCCAAATTGCTGGGATTACAGGTGTGAGCCACTGTGCCTGGCCTAAAATAAATATTATTTACAGGAGTATGGAAGTTCATTTCTATTCAGTATTTGCTTAGAGGTTTTTTTTTTTTTTTTTTTTTTTTGGAGACAGAGTTTTGCTCTGTCACCCAGGCTGGAATGCAGTGGCATGATCACGGCTCACTGCAACCTCCACCTCCCAGGTTTAAATGATCATCCTGCCTCAGCCTCCTGAGTAGCTGGGATTACAGGCGCCTGCCACCACACCTGGCTACTTTTTGTATTTTTAGTAGAGATGGGGTTTCACCATGTTGGCCAGGCTGATCTTGAACTCTGACCTCAGGTGATCTTCCCACCTTGGGCTCCCAAAGTGTTGGGATTACAGGTGTGAGCCACTACGCCCAGCTAGGATGTTGAATTATATTAAATGTTTATTCTGTATCTGTTGAGGCGATAATATGATCTTTCTGCATCTTCTGAGAATGTAGGAAGTTAAATTGATTTTTTGAAACATTAAAAAATCAGGCCTGCGTCCCTGAAATCAATCAAATGTGGTCAAAATGTATTACCCTTTTTAAAAGATCATTGGATTCAATTTGATTATATTTTGCTTAGAATTTTAGCAACTATGTTTGAGAGACAGTGATTTGTAATTTGCCATTTTTGCAACGTGTTTATCAGGATTTTGACATCAAGGTTGTACTGGTATCATAAAATTAGTAAGAAAGCATTTCTTTTTTTATTCTCTAGAAGGTTGTATAACATTGGCATTACTTCTTCCATAAATGTTTGAGTGAATTCACCAGGGAAACTGACTGTACTTGGACATTTCTTTTTGGGAAGATTTTAAATTACAAAATAATTTAAAAATATTTGTATGCTAGATGTTCTCTGTCTTCGTGTATCCGTTTTGAAAAGTTGTGTTTTCTAGGACTTTGTATATGTCGTCTAAATGTGTGAATGTTTTGGAAAGTAGTTGTTCATAATGTGCCCATAGGGACTGTAGTGATGTCCACGTTTCATTTCTAATATTGGCATTTTTTTCCTCTCTCTTTTTATCTTGGTTGGTTTTTCCGGATATTTATCAATTTAATCATCTTTTCTCAAGGAGTGATTTCTGCCTTTGCTAATTTTCTCTATTCTGTGTTTGTTTTCTGTTTTCTTCACTTATTTCTGCTGTCTTCATTACATTTCAGTCTTTCTTCTTTTGCAATATCTGCCTTTTTTTTTTTTTTTAGACAGAGTCTTGCTCTGTCACCCAGGCTGGAGTGCAGTGGTGCGATCTTAGCTCACTGCAATCCCCGCCTCCCGGATTCAAGCCATTCTAGTGCCTCAGCCTCCCTAATAGCTGGGATTACAAGCGTGGACACCACGCCTGGCTAATTTTTGTATTTTTTGTAGAGACGGGATTTCACCATGTTGGGCAGGCTGGTCTCGAACTCCTGACCTCAAGTGATCTGCCCAACTTGGCCTCCCATAGTGCTGGGATTATGGGCGTGAGCCACCACACCCAGCCAATATCTGCTTTTAAGGTTATGTATTTTCCACTAAGCACAGCTTTAGCTCTAGATTATATTTTAATATGTTGTATTTTAGTCTCATTTTGTTCAAAGTATTTTGTAATTTCTATTTTGATTTATTCTTTGACCAATTGGTTATTTAGAAGTGTTTTAGTTCATTTCCAAACATTTGGAGACTTTCTCTTTTGATTTTCTTTTTGTTATTGATTTCTAGCTTTAATACCACTATGATCTCACAACAAACTCTGAATGATTTGAATCTTTTGAAATTTGAGAATCACTATACGGTCCAGCCTATGGTCCCAATTCTTTCAAAAAAAGATTTTTAAAATTTACTTTATCTGGATTTTTCAGTTGTTCTTAACATGTATTTTGGTCTTCTATAAGCTACTCTATCATAGCTGACAGTACAAGTTCCACTGCATCAGAATTTATTAATCACTCCTCCATTGGGAAGCATGAAGTTCATTTTCGGTTTTGTGATATTGAAAAGTGCCACAATGGACATCCTTGTAGCTTCTTCTTGTGTACTCCTGTAGCCCTGCCAGAGAGTCAGAAGAGCAGAGCAGAGTGGGTTAGGGCATGACCTCTGAGCAAGAACCCTGGGTTCAAATCCGATCTTTCATCTTCTGAAAAATACAGATTCCTGGGCTTCCCTCCAGATCAACTGCATCTATTTCCCAGGCGAGCTTCATGATTCTACGAGTCAGAGAACCATGCTATAGAATAAGAGACAGGAACAATAATGATCCACTGGCTCTAGATGCCAAACAATTACAGATGGTTACACGTTTTCCGGGAGGGAGTGGAGAGAGGAAGAGGAGGGATCACGCATTTCTCTCTGCTGCCTTAGTTCCCTGGAGTCCCTTTGCCTCTTCCCAAGTAATTCCTAAACTTGTGTTAAAAACCAGGCAGTTTTGGATCTTCCTTTGCCCTCCAGTCTTGCCTACCAAAAGAAGCACCGAGTATACGCAGCGATAATGCTTTGGGGGGCTTTGACTCATAGCCCTGGCATTGTGACGAGCTTCGAGTGGGTCCTACTGGCTGCTGAAGAATTGTCTCCTCTCAGCCCTCAGGGCTAAGGAGAACTGCATCTCAGGCATATTTCTCTTGGGGACATGCCAACAACAGTGCCGCTCCTGTTGGGGGTGGGAATAGACTCATCAAAACCAGGTTGGGTTCACAGCACAGCAAAGTAAGTTCCAGGGTTAGGCTGTGAGGATGCTCTCTTGAGGTACCTCCATTAAGGCTGACCCTCAAATATTAATCTTGAGGCCATGAGAGCTGCGCCTCATCTAAGAGATGTCTTTGGCAAGACAGGACCCCATCTTTCAGGCCCAACTTGACATTGTTTCCCCATGAATTCACTCATTCATTCAACAAATATACTTTAGGCACGACTCTGCAAATCACTGATGTAACAAACATTGTTAAAATTCTGTGGCAATTATTGTTCTAGTGGCTGGGGACAGTAATGAACAAAGTAGATACAACTTTCTGCCTTTTTGGAGTTTATATTCTGGTGGGTGAAGACAGGCTACAAAAGTTAGCCTGGCACTGTGGTAGGTGCCTGTAATCCCAGCTATTCAGGAGGCTGAGGCAGGAGAATTGCATGAACCCGGGAGGTGGAAGTCGCAGTGAGCTGAGATCTCACCACTGCACTTCAGGCTGGGCGAAAGATTGAGACTCCATCTTATAAAAAAAAAAACAAAAAAACAAAACCTTAAAATAAAATACATGGTGTTGATATGGCAGTAACTGCTACAGAGAAAATCAAAACACAAGCGGGAGGTAGGAAGTGCCAGGAATGGGACTGCAATTTTACTCTATTGATTGATTCCTTTTTGCGTATAATTTCAGACTTAGGGAAAAGTTGCAAGAATAGTCCAAATAATTCTTGATCGTCCTTTACCCACACTCCGAGTCTCATGCTGCTAATGAAGACATACCGGAAACTGGGTAATATATAAAGGAAAGAGGTTTAATTGATTCCCACACAGTTTCACATGGCTGGGGAGGCCTCACAATCGTGGTGGAAGGCAAAAGGCCTACATTGCAGCAGGCAAGAGGGCACGTGTAGCGGAACTCCCTTTTATAAAACCATCAGATCGGCTGGCCAAGGTGGCTCATGCCTGTAATCTCAGCACTTTGGGAAGCCGAGGCGGGTGGATCACGAGGTTAGGCAATCAAGACCATCCTGGGTAACACGGTGAAATCCCGTCTCTACTGAAAATACAAAACAATTAGCTAGGCGTGGTGGCGGGCGCCTGTAGTCCCAGCTACTCTGGAGGCTGAGGCAGGAGAATGGTGTGAACCAGGGAGGCAGAGCTTGCAGTGAGCTGAGATCACGCCACCGCACTCCAGCCTGGGTGACAGAGCGAGACTCTGTCTCAAAACAACAACAACAAAACAAACAAACAAAAAAACCCATCGGATCTTGTGAGGCGTATTCACTATCACGAGAACAGCACAGGAAGAATCCGACCCCATGATTCAATTACCTCCCACTGGGTCCCTCCCACGACATGTGGAGATTACTACAATTCAAGGTAAGATTTGGGTGGGGACACAGAACCAAACCATATCACTCCCCAAATGCAAATACTTTACTGCATATGCTCTCTCTCTCTCTCTCTCTCCCCTGAACTTTCTAAGAGTAAGATGCCTCTATTTCAGCGTGTGTATTTCCTAAAAGCAAGGATTTCTCTTGCATAACCACAGTGCAATGATCAAAATCAGGAAATTAACATTGGTACAAAACTGTAGCCTAAACTATTCCTTCTTTAGGTTTCGCCAGTTGTCCCAATAATATCTTTTATACTGCAAGAAAGCCCAAGGTCATCTGTTGCTCTCATTTGTCATGCCTCTTTAGTTTCATATTTTATGACACAAACAGTTTTGAAGAGCATGGCCCAGCTATTTTGTAGAATGGGTGTCTTTTCTTTTTTCTTTTTCTTTTTTGAGATGGAGCCTCGCTCTGTTGCCCAGGCTGGCGTGGCACAATCTCAGCTCACTGTAACCTCTACCTCCCAGGTTCAAGCGATTCTCATGGTTCAGCCTCACGTGTAGTTGGGATTACAGGTGTGTGCCACCAGAGTCAGGTAATTTTCATATTTTTAGTAGAGACAGGGTTTCACTATGTTGGCCAGGCTGATCTTGAGCTCCTGGCCTCAAGTGATCCACCTGCCTTGGCCTCCCTAAGTGCTGGGATTACAGGTGTGAGCACCGTGCCTGGCCTGGAATCCAAGGATGGGTTTCCTGATGGTTGCTCGTAGGTAGATTCAGGTAAGGCCTTTGGCTGGAGCACCATGCAGTGATGCTGTGTCCTCAGTGCATCCTATCAGGAAGCACGTGTGGCCCATTAGTCCCATGGCTGGTGACATAACTTTGATCACTTGGTTGAGATGGCACTGTCAGGCCTCTCTAGTGTAGACACTATTTTATCCTTTGTAATTGAAAAGTATGATGTGAGGCTATACTTTGAGACTATGTAAATATCCTGTTATTCCTCAAAGTCTTATCTCCTAGTTTTAGCATCTATTAATGACTCTTGCCTGAATCGATTATTATAATTATTATTATGGTTGCCAAATGGTGATTTTCTAATTTTATCATTTGTTCTATTTTTATTAGTTGGCTTTCTACTATAAGAACAAATTTTTCTTCCTATTTATTCATCTATTTATATCAGTATGATTCATAGATTCTTACTTCATACTACAGGTTATAACCATTTACTGCCATTGTTTATTTTGACACTCAAAGTGTCCTAGATTTGGCCAGTGGAAGCCTCTTTAGTCTGGCTCTTATGCTTTTTTTGACATATCTCTATCTTTTTTTTTTTTGGAGCACTTCCTTACATTTTGCTACAAGATGTTCTAAGCTCATCTTGTACATTCCTTGCTCCAGCCCTGGAATCAGTCATCAGTTCCTTTGTGTGGAAAATGACATTTATAAACCAAGATCTTGTCTATACATATGCTTATTGCTACGAGGCCCTCTTAGTAGACAGAACTGGGAAATTTTACACACACACATACATCACATATCCACACATATCTGTATGTATATCTATCAATCTATCATTTATCTATGTATGTATCTATCAATCTATCATCTATCTATCTATCTATTTATCTCTCTCTCTCTCTCTTTATCTATCTATATATATATCATTGGTCTACCAGCATATATTTATCACCTGCTTATTTATGTATCAGTTATATATCTGTCTATCTATCTATCTATCTATCTATCTATCTATCTATCTATCTCTCTATCTATCTATCTATCTATCTATCTCTCTATCTATCTATCTATCTATCTCTCTATCTATCTATCTATCTATCTCTCTATCTATCTATCTATCTATCTATCTATAGAAACTTATAAGTTCACACCAATATCTCCAATTCCAAACAACACCTCATGGTACCTCTTATAACTTTCTCCTGTTGCATATTTGTAACTCCCTTCTCAATAGCGAAAAGGCTGGCTTCCATGATCAACAACATAGTCACATATTTGTTCAGTGATAGAATGTACAGAGTATCCGAATTGCTAATCCATTCCTCTGCAAAAAGGAAGCCTACTAATGAGAGTTCAATATTTGTTTAGGGTCTTTTTGTCTAGTGTCTGAGGGCATATAATCCAAGTGCCGTGTTCAAAAGTGACTCAGTTCTCCCCTGCAGCAGTTATGCTATTTACTTGAAATATAGCTCTCTAGTGTG
>NW_012104253.1:5025895-5051920 GCF_000951045.1 Mandrillus leucophaeus
AATATCTTTTATACTGCAAGAAAGCCCAAGGTCATCTGTTGCTCTCATTTGTCATGCCTCTTTAGTTTCATATTTTATGACACAAACAGTTTTGAAGAGCATGGCCCAGCTATTTTGTAGAATGGGTGTCTTTTCTTTTTTCTTTTTCTTTTTTGAGATGGAGCCTCGCTCTGTTGCCCAGGCTGGCGTGGCACAATCTCAGCTCACTGTAACCTCTACCTCCCAGGTTCAAGCGATTCTCATGGTTCAGCCTCACGTGTAGTTGGGATTACAGGTGTGTGCCACCAGAGTCAGGTAATTTTCATATTTTTAGTAGAGACAGGGTTTCACTATGTTGGCCAGGCTGATCTTGAGCTCCTGGCCTCAAGTGATCCACCCGCCTTGGCCTCCCTAAGTGCTGGGATTACAGGTGTGAGCACCGTGCCTGGCCTGGAATCCAAGGATGGGTTTCCTGATGGTTGCTCGTAGGTAGATTCAGGTAAGGCCTTTGGCTGGAGCACCATGCAGTGATGCTGTGTCCTCAGTGCATCCTATCAGGAAGCACGTGTGGCCCATTAGTCCCATGGCTGGTGACATAACTTTGATCACTTGGTTGAGATGGCACTGTCAGGCCTCTCTAGTGTAGACACTATTTTATCCTTTGTAATTGAAAAGTATGATGTGAGGCTATACTTTGAGACTATGTAAATATCCTGTTATTCCTCAAAGTCTTATCTCCTAGTTTTAGCATCTATTAATGACTCTTGCCTGAATCGATTATTATAATTATTATTATGGTTGCCAAATGGTGATTTTCTAATTTTATCATTTGTTCTATTTTTATTAGTTGGCTTTCTACTATAAGAACAAATTTTTCTTCCTATTTATTCATCTATTTATATCAGTATGATTCATAGATTCTTACTTCATACTACAGGTTATAACCATTTACTGCCATTGTTTATTTTGACACTCAAAGTGTCCTAGATTTGGCCAGTGGAAGCCTCTTTAGTCTGGCTCTTATGCTTTTTTTGACATATCTCTATCTTTTTTTTTTTTGGAGCACTTCCTTACATTTTGCTACAAGATGTTCTAAGCTCATCTTGTACATTCCTTGCTCCAGCCCTGGAATCAGTCATCAGTTCCTTTGTGTGGAAAATGACATTTATAAACCAAGATCTTGTCTATACATATGCTTATTGCTACGAGGCCCTCTTAGTAGACAGAACTGGGAAATTTTACACACACACATACATCACATATCCACACATATCTGTATGTATATCTATCAATCTATCATTTATCTATGTATGTATCTATCAATCTATCATCTATCTATCTATCTATTTATCTATCTCTCTCTCTCTTTATCTATCTATATATATATCATTGGTCTACCAGCATATATTTATCACCTGCTTATTTATGTATCAGTTATATATCTGTCTATCTATCTATCTATCTATCTATCTATCTATCTATCTATCTCTCTATCTATCTATCTATCTATCTATCTCTCTATCTATCTATCTATCTATCTCTCTATCTATCTATCTATCTATCTCTCTATCTATCTATCTATCTATCTATCTATAGAAACTTATAAGTTCACACCAATATCTCCAATTCCAAACAACACCTCATGGTACCTCTTATAACTTTCTCCTGTTGCATATTTGTAACTCCCTTCTCAATAGCGAAAAGGCTGGCTTCCATGATCAACAACATAGTCACATATTTGTTCAGTGATAGAATGTACAGAGTATCCGAATTGCTAATCCATTCCTCTGCAAAAAGGAAGCCTACTAATGAGAGTTCAATATTTGTTTAGGGTCTTTTTGTCTAGTGTCTGAGGGCATATAATCCAAGTGCCGTGTTCAAAAGTGACTCAGTTCTCCCCTGCAGCAGTTATGCTATTTACTTGAAATATAGCTCTCTAGTGTGCTGGTATTCTGATTCTGATTCAGGTCCTCTCGTGTCTCCTGGTTGATTTCATTTTCTTTTCTTTGAACATGTGACACATTAACATGGTCAGGATTATATAAAATATAATCAGATAGTGTTCTGTGTTATGACCCCATCATGTTGAACATTTCACCTCCTTCTCACCCAAGCCCTGTATGTGACTGCTGTGGCCTGAATTACGTCCTACTCAAATTCGTATGTTGAATCCTTAACCCCCAATACCCCAGAATATGACCATTTTTTGGAGATAGGGCCTTTAAAGAGATGATTAAGGTAAAATGAGGTCATCTGGGTGGGCCCTAATCCAATCTGATTGTTATCTTTCTTGTAAGAAGAAGAGACAGGATGTAGGCAAGGACAGAGGGACCATGAGAGGACACGGGAGAAGACAGCCATCTGCAAGCCCAGGACAGCGGCCTCAGAAGGAACCAACCCTGTCAACACCTTGACCTCAGACTTCCAGCCACCAGAACTGTGAGGAAATGTGTTTCTGCTGTTGAAGCCAACCAGACTGTGCTACTTTTTTTTTTTTTTTAAGATGGTAAATGCGGGGGATTTTATTGCCAATGAAAGTGGCTCTCAGCAGGAAGAAAGGGAGCAGAAATGGGGATGCGGAGCTGGAAGGTAATCTACCCCCGAAGTCTGGCCATCCCCAGCTGGACTCCTCTCCAAAGCCATGCGGTCAAGCTGTACCTCTGAAGTCAAGCCGCTTCTCTCCGATGTCCAACCGTAGTCTCTGACTTCCAGTTGCTTCTCCTGTCTCTGCCGGCTGAACCTGGGGTTTGTCCATTTTCTGATGCTCCTCTAAGTGCACGGAAACCTGTTCTTTAAACAGCATACAGGCGGCCTCATGCACAACCGCCCAGGCAGACCCCATGGGCAGCCCTGCCAGGGGCAGCCTGGGCCACTTTTTTATGGCTGCCCAAGCAAATGAATATAGTAATTAACCTCACTGGTCCTTGGTTTATCTTTCCTGTTTCTTTTTGTTCATATGAGCAGATATGTGGATATTTTCATATTTCTCCTTTTCTCTTATACCAAATGTAGTCTACTGTAGACACTCTTGCACTTGTCAGTTAATACAATATTTGAGAAATTGCTCCACATAAGCACATCAATTACTTAATAAGTCAACGAAACATTCCTGGAAAAAACTTACTTGGTCATGATGTATTATCCTTTTAATGCACTGCAGTATTCAACTTTCTAATATCTTGTTTAAGATTGCTGCATCTGTGCTCATGAGGGATTAAGGTCTGCAATTTTCTTTCTTTGTTTTTGAGACGGAGTCTTGCTCTGTCACCCAGGCTGGAGGGCAGTGGGATGATTTCGGCTCACTGTAGCTTCCACCTCCTGGGTTCAAGCAATTCTCCCACCTCAGCCTCCCAAGTAGCTGGGATTACAAGCACCCACCACCATGCCTGGCTAATTTTCATAGAGACGGGGTTTTACCATATTGGCCAGGCTGGTCTCGAACTCCTGGCCTCAAGTGATTCACCCGCCTCTTGTAATGTCCATGTCAGGTTTTGGTTTCGGGGTTCTGTGTCCTCATAAAATGAGTTGGGAGGTATTTTTCCTTCCTCTGTTTTCTGGAAGAGTTGGTGTAAAATTGGTATTTCTTCCTTAAATGTTTGGAAAAATTTACCAGTGAAGTCATCTGGACCTAATTTTTCTTTTCTTTTCTTTTTTTTTTTTTTGGTGGGGGTTGGGGAGAGGCAGAGAAAGAGGAAGAGGGGAAGAAGGTTTTAAATTACAGATTCAATCTTAAACAGACGTGACTCTGAAAATTTTCTGTTTCTTCTGATGGTAGTTTTTTGGTTGTTTGTGTGTTTTGAGACAATGTCTCACTCTGTCACCTGGGTCGGAGTGCAGTGGTGCAGTCCAGCCTCCTGGGGCCAAGTGATCCTCCAGCCCCAGTCTCCCGAGTAGCTGAGACTACAGATCCACACCACCACGCTTGGCTAATTTTGTAGAGACGGGGTCTTGATATGTTGCCCAGGCTGGTCTTGAACTCCTGGCTTCAAGGGATCCTCCCAACTCAGCCTCCTAAAGTGCTGGGATTATAGGTGTGAGCTTATGTCAGTTTTGCTAATTGGTGTTTTTCCAAGGAATTGGTTCATTTTATCTAAGTTGTCAGTGTTTCACTGATAAATCAGCTGGTCCAGGAAGGCCTCCTTGAGAAGGCAATATATGAACAGAGACCTGAAGGAGGAGAAGAAGCAGGCCATGGGGAGCATATTGCAGGGAGAGGAAGTAGAAGATGCAAAGAGCTTGAGGCATGTACCTGCTGGCGAGTTGCAGAATAATCCGCAGGCCAGTGAGTGGGGTTCTGGAGGGAGAGAGTGGTGGGGTTAAGGTCAGAGTGGTGGGGTTAAGGTCAGAGAGGCAAAGGAGGCCGGGACCTAGGACCCTCTGGGCCATCACAGGGTCTTTGGTTCTTAGTCTGAGTAACAGAAAGTTTTCATCAGAGCGGCATTGTGATCTGGCTTATGCTCCAAAATGTCAGACTGACTGTTGAGATTAGCCTCAAGGAAGAAACAGAAAGATCAGACAGGAGGTTCTTGGCCTGGGGAGGTGGCAGTGGGGGTGGTGAGACCAGGCCATGTTCTGGAAAGATTTTAAAGGCAGAGCCCACACGGTGTGATGAGCGGTTGGATGTTGGGTGTGGGAGAAAGAGAAAGGTCAGGGCTGACTCTCAGGGTTTTAGCCTGAGCAATGACCATGTTCTGAATTAGAGAATACTGTGGCAGAGCAGATTTGGGGAGCGGAGCTCTGAAGTCAGTCTTGGAGAGGTTAACAGTGAGAGGCCTGTTAGGCACCCGGTGAGGAAGTCCATCAGGTGGCTGGATACACGGAAGCATTGTTCGCGGCTGGGGACACATTGTCATGTAGATGGCACTGGAAGCCACATGAGAGGTTGGTATTGCCAAGGGAGCGAGTGTAAGTTGAGAAGAGGTCCGAGGGATGAGCTCTGGGACAGAACTATGCCCCGAGGTTGAGAGATGAGGGAGAACCAGAAAAGAGATTGCTGGCCGGTGAGATGGGGGGAAAACCAGGGGCACGTGGCCACCTCGAAGCCCAGCGAAGAGGAGGAATGCCCTGCCGTGGCACAGGCACCCGACGGGTCTGGGGTGATGAGGACTGCGTGGTGACATTGCACTTAGCAGCACAGAGGCCAGTGGTGACTTTGGCAAGGGCCCTTGGGTGGCTCCTGAGAGCCAAGGCAGATGGGGTGGCTTCCACAGGGACTGGGAAGACAGAGACCCAACAGAGTGGGCATAGACAGCCCTGTCACAAATGTGCTCTTCTTGGAGAAATAGGGTGGTACCTGGGGGAGCTGTGGAGAAATTACAGCACGTTTCGATTACAGCTGGTAAAACGAGAGCTGTTTACATGTCAAGTCCTGGGGCACTGTGGGGTCCCAGAGGTGAAGAAGACACCGTTCCTGTACCCACCGAGTTCAGTAGCAGCTTGGGGCCTGCAGGGTTACAGCCCAGGGACTGATGTGCTGTGATGGATGAGGCCCAGAGCTTGGTCGGAGCCTGCAGAGGGAAGCCTTCCTGGAGGAAGTGATGTTTGGCTGAGCCTTGAATGGGAGGTGAAGAGGCCTCCTCCCCCAGGAAGCCTTCCTTGGTGCATTTGCACAACACCCCTCATCTTTGTCTTCATAGAACTCGCTGCATTCTTCTTGGTATTGGCCATCTATGGGGCTTGCATTCACACAGGTGAAGCAAGATGCTGAGCTCTTGCCCAGATGCTGAGCTCGGAACTTCCACCTGAGCTCTCTCAGTTCCTCCTTGGAACTGCGTTGTGAGGGAGGTCCCGCTAGGATTCCGTCTCACAGAGGAGGAAACTAGGGCTCTGGGGGGGTTGAAGGGCCTTGCCGGAGGTCACACGGCCAGGAAGCAGCTGAGCTCGATTTGAACTCTTTCTGATCCCTATCCAGCAGCCTTAGCACATAGCAGGGGCTCAGGAAACGTTTTTTGACTTGACACTAACAGGGAGGTCTGATCTTGCAGAGGCCAGAGGAGGGGAAGGTCTCCTGGCTGACTCCACAGACACAGCTCAGAGGGAAACTCCGTTCGCTCATCCTTGGGACCTGCTTCAAGGGAGCTGTGTGGCTTACACCTGGTTCCTGGGCTTCGGAGTGAGCTCGGGATCCCTGGCTCTGCTCCAGAATAAAGGAGGCTGGAGGTAGAGGGGAAGGCCCCATCGAAGCCCTTCTGCCACCCTAGGGCCCACCTTGGTTCAGGTGGGCCTCGCCTTCTTATGTCTAGATGAAGGCATGGCCTCTCACTGGCCTTTCACCCCATCCTCTAACAATATCTACAGGCTAACTCCAGAGGAGCCTTCCCGACCCTAGCCCTACCACGTCTCGCCTTGGCCTAAACCCTTCAGCATCAAGTTCGCCAGCCTAGCACCGCTCCTTCTGGCTGCCTGTCCCCCCTCCCTCCCTCTGCCCCCTTCTCTTCTCCCTTCCTCCTTCTTTGTCTTTCTTTTTTCTTTCTTCCTTTCTTTCCTTCTTCCTGCCTTTTTCCCTTTCTTCCCTCCCTTTCTTCTTTCTCTTTTCCTCCGTGCCTTTTATTTTTCTTCTCCTTTTATTTTTTTTAAAAATAAAAGCTATCGAAAAATTAGTAAAACTACTCTGTATTATACTTAGTGGTGGATGCATGTCATTACGCATTTGTCCAAATCCAGAGAATGTGCAGATCAAGAGTGAACCCCTGATGTACACGGCAGATTCGGTGATATCAACGCATCAGTGCTGGTTCCTCAGTTGTCATGAAGGCACCGCCCTGGTAGGGGATGTTGATTGCCTGTGGGGGAAAGGGGTATAGGGGAACAATATGACTATACATTGTACCATCCGCTCAGTTTTGGTGTGAACCTAAACTGCTCTTAAAAACCAAAGTCTCGGCCGGGCGCGGTGGCTCACGCCTGTAATCCCAGCACTTTGGGAGGCCGAGGCGGGCGGATCACGATGTCAGGAGATGGAGACCATCCTGGCTAACACGGTGAAACCCCGTCTCTACTAAAAAATACAAAAAACTAAATGCAAAAAACTAGCCTGGCGAGATGGCGGGCGCCTGTAGTCCCAGCTACTCGGGAGGCTGAGGCAGGAGAATGGCATAAACCCGGGAGACGGAGCTTACAGTGAGCTGAGATCCGGCCACTGCACTCCAGCCCAGGCGACAGAGCGAGACTCCATCTCAAAACAAACAAACAAACAAACAAAAAACACAAAAAGAAAAAACAAAGTCTCCAAAAAAAAAGGAAAGATTTTCAGGTTTCCAGCAAAGGCAGACAACCATATAATAAACAGCATGTGCCCTGCACTTGCTTTAGGAGAGGAATCTTACACATGTCATTGAAGTCCTGTGTCACCCTGCCAAATCTTTTTGTTTGCTGGCCTCTCCTGGTGGGGAGGCAGCAGGCACGCGGCCACTCACTGTTTCACCCTGCATCGTTCCCTCACCCATTCACGCATTTGCTGACTGGTTCATCCCCTCATCCATGTATCCATTGAGTTGAGGGTCCATGCATTCATCCACATTTCCTGGGAGTCTCCTTGGGGTGGGAGCTGGGGACATGCAGCTGAATGAGCTGTGGTCTCTGCCTGAAGTTACTCAAGGTGCAGGGGAGGGACAGAAAGAAAGCCCAGCAAAACCTGGGACCCAGGGGGTGCTGTGGAGCTGGAGCAGGAGCAGGACTAAGTGACGCGTGGACTGAGCAGACAGAGCGAGTGTCTGCTGGAAAGGAGACTGTGAGGATGGCAGACTTCCTGGAGGAGGCAACCCTTGGCTGTCTGGGCTCTGAACAACCAGCTGCAGTGTTTTACTCGCTGCTGAAACCTGGCCAGAGCCCGCCAGGCGGAGGGAAATAGTCCAGTGATCAAGGTGAGCACAGTGCTTGGTTTTCAGGGATCAGAGGGTGGCTCAGCTGGGGATGAGGCTAAGAAGCCAGAGCCAGACACCAAGGGCTCTCCTCCTGCCCAAGACTCTGAATAGAGGCAGTGGGGAGCACAGGGTGCCTTACAGCGGGGGTGGCACAGGCTGATTGGTGGCCTTTTGTCCTCCCTGGCTGTAGTTTCTCCATTTGTGACCTGACAATCCCCAGGATTACCTGGGCTCTGGAAGTGTACTCTGGAATCATATCCATCCTGACCCACTTGACAATGAGCTTCCTTAGAAACAGTTCCTGGATCCCTGGCAGTTTGCAATGTTTTGGTTTTCCCACACTTAGCATCAGATCAAATCTTGTGGTCCATGAGGGCACAGCTCAGCCACTGAGAGATGTTGGCATGGTGGCAGCAGGGCCTGTTGGGAGGCCCCTCTCCCGGCTTGGGTCCTGATACATCTCAGTGCAGTGCTCTTGTGGAATGGCATGGTTCTCCTGACTGCTTGGACACCCACTTTCTCATGAATGAGCCCCTGGTTTCTTTAAGAATACAGCAGCCTCCTGTTTCTCCTGTTTGGAGAAAACTTGTCTGGGTTGAGGGCCAACCTCTCAAGCCTCTCCCAGGGCACAGTGAGTGGAAACTAGGAACAGAGCACATGGAACATCCTATGGTATGAACGTGTCCCCTGCAGCCCCTGCCAAATTTATAATCCTAAAAATTAAAATCCTAGCCTCCAATGTGATGGTATTAGGAGGTGGGGCCTTTGGGAGTTGATTAGGTCATGGGGGTGGAATCCTTTTAGATGGGATCAGCTCCCATGTGAGAAGGCACACCGGAAGGATGACCACTCTCTCCAGTGAGGACACAGCAAGGAGGCAGTCTGTAAACCTGGAAGAGAGCCCTCACCAGACGCTGGCTCTGCTTGCACCTCGAACTTGGACTTCCCAACCTCCAGAACTGTGAGAAATAAATGTCTGTTTAAATGTCCGTTGTTTGAGCCACCCAGTTTACGGTATTCTGTTATAGCAGGCCCGACTGAGACAGAAGGAGTGAAGCCCTGAAGTGCTCTGCTTCTCTTCTCTGATCCGTGAGGATTCCCGCCCTTTTCCTGTGAGTCAGGGTCCCTCCTAAATGACTGGAATTGGTGAGCCTTTTCTAAGCCTTTGTCAGGCCTATTGGAGACAAAGTTCTATGGTTTCCCAATGCTTATTTCTCCTTTGTTGATTGACGGATGGAAAAAGGATTTGGGGAGCCATGAGTTGAGGAAGGAGTCCTGGGCCTGGGAGTCAGGGGCATCAGGGCCACCCCATGGCTCAGGCACTACCCCAGGCCTGTGACTCCCCTGCCTCCCCCTGGCCTCAGACTCCCTCCTGAAGTAGGTGGACTGCATTATCTCTTGGTTCCTTCTAGCTTAAAAATTCTGTGTTCTAAATCCATCCATCAAACCCTATTTTGAGGGCTTTGAAGTGAAGCCGGGGTGTTTTTACCTTATCCCACACACCTACCTCACACCTTCCAAAGTTCCAACGTCTCCTTTGATTGGCATGTCAAGTGGACACATTTCTGGACTGGAGGGGCCCGACTCTGAGTCTCTGTTTCCAAGGAGCCAGCTGCTCACTTCCAAATCCTGCAGATTTGTTTGCTCCTGAGGGCACATTGCACAACGAGGAATAAAGATTATTCCTAGATTATTGCCTCTGTATTACCTTGAAAGCCCCATGCTTCTTCAGGGTGATGGCAGCAAGCACAGTGAGTGATGGATAAAGGAAGAGTGCCAGCAGTGAACTTCAGAGGATGGAGGGAAAAACCCCAGTCAGCTCAGAATAAGATCCTGCATGTGTTATGTAACAAACCCAGGTGTGCGGGCACTTCCGTTGACCCATGGTCCTGATTCCGAAATTGACTGGTGAAGAAATTTCTAATCAAGGCCCCTTCAGTCAACACAGAGTAACTGTGCACACTCTCTTCCTGGACATGGCACCAGTGGGCACTGCCAACCACACTCGGGTGCTGGTCTGCATTTCTCAGCTTCTCTGGAGGTTCGGGTTGGGTCATGTGACTGGCTCTGGCCAGTGGTCTGTGAGTAAAGGTGATGAGTGTCACTTCGGGGCTGAGGCAGTTAAGAGCCAGTGGGACTCCTCCGTCTCCCTCTTCTCCTGCCATGGAGACCCTGGAGGCCATGAGGGGTGGCTACAGGGATAGGAGGACCGCCAACAGCCTAGGGCAAAAGAGGACATGTGAACCTTTCTTGTGTAAACTTCTTAGATAAAGAGATTAAGTTGTGTAGCAGCACAGCCTGAGGTACCCTAACATGAGGAGGTAGACACAACAGGACCCGCGTCATTGAAAAACCCGACTTTGAACCCTGGGTCTGCTGCTACTGCCTGTGCAGTCTTGAGCTGGTTGCATAGCTTTACAGGCTTCCCTCCTGTAAAATGAGACGGATGTCTAACCCGGCGGTGGGGGGGTGTGGTGTGTAGGAAGAGTGGATGTCAAATGTCCAGCTGCTGCCTGGTGCATAAGAGGGGCACAGCCTGGGTCTGAGTCAGCCCTCTGTGAGCCCTGCCCCACGACTTCACTCCCGCTGAAGGCTCAGTCAACTGGGGGAGACCGTTCCATAAACAGCGAGGTCGCATCCACCCCACCATATGTGTCTTTGGTCAAAGTTGCAGAAGCCTGTGGTTGGGCGTGAACCCAGCACTTTGCAGAAGTGTGAATTCTTAATTTACCTCCCCGACAGTCACACACACAGGAGAGAAGGCAGCAGAGCCAAGCAGGAACCCATCCTGCCCCAGGCCTGAGCTTTCTTAAGAGGCTCGTGGGGCAGAAAGGTAAAGCGGTTTCTTCCTCATCTTCCATGTACAGGAGCAGAGGCGGATCTATGTGCCTAGATAATTTCATTTCGTGGGGCACTCAGTGGAGGAGTGAAAACAGGGTTTCTTCACTCTATTATGTCCAGGAGGGTTTTCAGTAAAGCACCAGAGAAATGTGCCTTTTATGTAATTCCATTTTCCTGTCCGGTAATTTACTCCTAGTTAGTTAATTGTTTCTCTTGTTTTTAATTTTTTATTTATTAAACACAAAAATGAAAATGAAACCAGCTACACACCAAGCTAACACTTCAGTGGCTGAAGACTTTCACAGGGGTGCAGTCTTATTTTAGGGTCAACTTTGTATGTGGTTACTTGCAGGGTGTGATTTAAGGGCCACTACGAATATTCAGCCCTTAAATATTTCCTCCACTGAAGCATTGTTTTCCCCTAAACCCTGGCTTTATAACTGGAGCTTGAACTATGTGCAAAGTCCCAAGCTAGGATGAGAGGGTGGCAGGGGATGTCTGAGTGGGAGTTCAGGGCAAACCTGCCACGGTTTGGGCCTCAAGATATTCACAGTCCAGTCATTATTGCTCTTTTCTGAGGTTGACAAGGAGGACCACCAGTTCTTGTCAACATTCTCTTTGCAAATATGAAGTGCAGGGAAATCTTTACTTATGTATTTTTAAAGACAGAGTCTGTCACCTAGGCTGGAGTGCAGTGGTACCATTAGAGCTCACTGCAGCCTACAACTCCTGGGCTCAAGTAATCCTCCTGCCTCAGCCTCCCAAGTCGCTGAGACTACAGGCCTGTGCCACTACGCTTGGCTAATTTTCTTTTCAAATTTTTGTAGAGATGGGGTCTCACAATGTTGCTCAGGCTGGTCTTGAACTCCTGGCCTCATAAGGTCCTCCTGCCTCAGTCCCCTACAGTGCTGGGACTACAAGTGTGAGGCACTGCACCCCGGCCTTGGGGATACTTTCCACTTTTGCCACTTCGTAGAAAAGGCCTGTGACCCCTGAGCCTCCGAGGGCAGGGTCTGTGTCCAGATAGCTTGGCTCTGCTGGCCTGGCCCTGGCTCATTGTCCAGCACAGGGCAGGAGCACGCATTCATTTCCTGGGGTTGGTGTAACAAAGTATTGCTAACTGGGTGGCTTAAAAAAGAGGCGCTGATTGTCTGACAATTGGGGAGGCTAGAAGTCTGAAATCATGGTGTCTCCACGCCACACTCGCGGTCCGGGGGAAGATCCTTCCTTGCCTCTTCCTAGCTTCTGGTGGTTGCCAGCATTCTTTGGTGTTCCTGGCAGCTGTCTGGGTCCAGTGTCTACCTCCGTTGTCACCAGACGTCCTCCCTGTGTGTCTCTGTGTTCACATGGCTGTGTTTTTAGGAGGATACCAGTCATTGCATGGAGGGCCCACCCTGATCCAGGATGACCTCATCTTAACTAATTACATTTGCAAAGATCCTCAGGCAAATTCACAGGTACAGGGCTTAGGACTCCAACATATTATGGTGGGGTGGGGGGCATGATTTGACCCACAACAGAACACAATGCATAATTACCAAGTGACCACGAGGTGCTTTGGGAGCAGGGAGGGCATTGGTAAACAAGGGCGAACGGGTCACAGAAAGGAGGGATTTGCATCTAAAATGCGTCTATGTATTCAAATATTGCGTGGCACTGTGTTGGGTGAGAAAGGGAGTCTTTTAGTCAGTTTACCACTTTGCCGAAGCCCAGGGTTTTTGTCTTCCTAGGGCCATTGTGCATTTTTGTTGACTATTGATTCTCCCCTTCATTCAGCAACTGCACTGAGGCCAGATCCTAAGCTGAGTTCTGATGAGACGGAGAAGCAAAGGACACAGTTTCTGTCCCCAGGGAGCTTCCAGCCAAGCAGGAGAGAAGGCTGTGGAAATGATCCTTCTGATACCACAGCCTGCTGATGTCATCTGGAACTCTGGGGGGATTGGGGGAAAACGGGCAGAGCCAGATTTTAAAAAACCCTGTCCTTAGCCAGGTGTAGTGGGGGGCGCCTGTAATCCCAGCTGCTTGGGAGGCTGAGGCAGGAGAATCGCTTGAACCCAGGAGGTGGAGACTGCAGTGAGCCGAGACTGTGCCACTGCACTACAGCCTAGGTGACAGAGCGAGACTCTGTCTCAAAACAAAAAATGAAAAACAAAAACAAAAGCAAAACCCTGTTTTGTATTTTTGACTTTTATTTTATCCAAGTCAGGACTCCTGGTCTGAAGAATATTTGACCTCATGACTATTGGGGGACACTGGGGCTCCCTGCCCAGGGTCAGGATGTTCTCTGTAGATATCAGGACGTGGGTGCCCATGACAAGGGTGCTTTGCTGCCATGGCCCAGGGCTGGAGGCACAAGCTCTCAAAGGTTGGTTGTGGAGCTTCCAGGGGAGGTGGTCCTCTGCAGGAAGAATAAGAGCCATCCTGTAGCCTTCGCTGTTCCAGAAGGCTCCGTGGTGAATACATAATTAGGCCCTCTGTAATTACCAGTTTGAATCTGCCTAGGACACTAGGGCTCCCACCCCCTAATTTACCTTATAAATTTATTCTGCTAAAAAAGTAGAAAATGTCAGTCTTCTGTGAATGCTGCATAAATGAATTATCTCCCCGATGACAGAAGGTGGGGAGCGGGGAGGCTTCCAGAGGACATTTCTCACTATGAGTGTCGGAAAGTGCTCCACGCTTCACGAGCACCCAGCAGAGAGCCCAACCGGCTGCTTCCCGTGCCCACGGAGGGCCAGGTTCCAGCAGGTTCTGTGTAGCTGGTTGGCTGGTTAGCCTGCCCCAGCAGGGCGAGCAGAGGTGGCTTTAAAATCAGCCTGTTTGGCCGCTGTGAGAGAGCTTTGCCTTAGCGTGCAGTCTCAGGTGATGGAGGGCCGCAGACAGAAGGAAAGGAAGGAAAAAGCATGGCAGCTTCTTAAAGAAGGTCTCATCCAACCACGTCCCACAGACCTCCCCGAACCCAGGATGGTCTCACATCACAGCATGGCAACCATCTCCTTGATTCTTTCACAAAGAATAGTTTTACAAAACGATTTATTACAACGTACAAGGCTGGGCGCGGTGGCTTATGCTTGTAATCTCAGCACTTTGGGAGGCAGAGGCAGGCGGATCACTTGAGGTCAGGAGTTCGAGAGTAGCCTTGCCTATATGGGGAAACCCTGTCTCTACTAAATATACAAAAATACAAAAATGAGCCAGACATGGTGGCGGGCACCTGTAGCTCCAGCTACTTGGGATGCTGAGGGAGAATTGCTTGAACCTGGGAGGCAGAGGTTGCAGTGAGCTGAGATATTGTGCCACTGTACTCCAGCCTGGGTGACAAAGCCAGAATCCATCTCAAAAAAAAAAAAAAAAAAAAAAAGTACGGCAGTCTTTAGTGACATTCTAGAAGGTTTGGGAAACAAAGTTCTTCTTTCTCTTTTAGAGATGGAGCCTCACTCTGTCGCCTGGGCTGGAGTGCAGTGGTGCGATCTTGGTTCACTGCAACCTCCACCTCCCGGGTTCAAGCGATTCTCCTGCCTCAGCCTCCCGAGTAGCTGGGATCAGCCTGCCACTATGGCCAGCTAATTTTTTGGATTTTTAGTAGAGATGGTGTTTCACCATGTTGGCCAGGCTGACCTTGAACTCCTGATCTTGTGATTCACCCACCTCGGCCTCCCAAAGTGCTGAGATTACAGGTGTGAGCCACCACGCCCGGCGGGAGACAAAGTTCTTTTAAAACCCCCCCAATCTCATAATTCTCACACAATAGCTGCTGTTATTTCTGAATCTCCTTCCAGTCTTTTTTTCATATGTAGTCCATTATTTTCGCCCTGAGTAATTAGCCAAAAGGTTCAGCTGCTATACCTTTAATTTTTAATTTTTGGCGGCTGATAATAAAAACCATAAATGCAGATTATAGAAAATATGGAGACTGAGAGAAGAAAATGAACAATGATTCCACCACCTGCAAACTCCCATATGCTCATCTCTGAACCTGAGAGCTTTCTTTCCAGTTTTTGTCCCATGGCCGTAGTTTTTCTTTTTCTTTTCTTTCTTCTTTCTTTCTTTTTTTTTTTTTGAGATGGAGTTTTGCTCTTGTCCCCCAGGCTGGAGTTCAGTGGCCGGATCTCGGCTCGCTGCAACCTCTGCTTCCTGGGTTCAGGTGATTCTCCTGCTTCAGCCTCCTGAGTAGCTGGGATTACAGGTGCCTGCTGCCATGCCCAGCTAATTTTTGTATTTTTAGTAGAGACGGGGTTTCACCATGTTGGCCAGGCCGGTCTGGAACTCCTGACCTCAGATGGTCAAGCCGCTTCGGCCTCCCAAAGTGCTGGGATTACAGGTGTGAGCCACCGCGCCCAGCTGGCCGTGGGTTTTCTAGTTTGCCTATGTATTAGGTCTTGTAGTGAGGTCCAGCTGGCTCAGTCGCTGATACCCTCCTATGTGCCTGTCACAGGCACAGAAGACAAGGTAGGATCTGGACTGCCTGCTTTGAGAAGCTCAGAGCCCAGTGACCTGCTACTAGCAGATAACACCTATAATGTTTTCCTCTGGGTATTGGCAAAGGTCAGCCTGGTCCCTGGCACAAAGTAGGTGTGCTATGATTTGAATGTGTCCTCTCCAAAATTCGCATTGCAACTCAGTCCTCATTGTGGTGGTATTCAGAGGTAGGGCCTTTGGGGAGATGACTGAGTCACAGGGGCTCTGCCCCATGAGTGGATTAGGAGGGAAAGGGCTGGAGGGAACAAGCTTAGGCCTGTTTGTGCCATGTGAGGCTATAGTGTCTGTTCCCTCTGGAGGATGTGGCAACAAGGCACCAACTTGGCAGCAAAGACTGGGGACCTCACCAGACACTGAACCTTCTGACGCCTTGATCTTGGACTTGCCAACCTCTAGAAATGTGAGAAATCAATGTCTATTCTTTTTTTTTTTTTTGAGATGGAGTCTCGCTCTGTCACCCAGGCTGGAGTGAAATGGTGTGATCTTGGCTCACTGTAACCTCCGCCTCCCAGGCTCAAGTGATTCTCCTGCTTCAGCCTCCCGGGTAGCTGGAATTACAGGCACCTGCCATCATGCCTGGCTAATTTTTGCATTTTTGTAGAGATGGGGTTTCACCATGTTGGCCAGGCTGATCTTGAACTCCTGACCTCAGGTGATCTGCCTGCCTTGGCCTCCCAAAGTGCTGGGATTACAGGCATGAGCCACTGTACCCGGCAATGTCTATTACAGCAGCGCTAAGACAAGGTGCTTCATCAATATTAGTCGATTATGTACACCAGTGAAATCTGGGGGGACGTTCCCATTTCATTCCTGAAAGGTTGACGTGTGCACCAGATTGAGTTGAATGTGAATCTCCTGTTTCATGAGTATAGTGCCTCTGTAATAACATCTGTCATGTATTCAATGCCTCCTCTGTGCCAGGCCTGTGCTGGGGGCTTTCTGAGAGGTCATCTGATGAGATGCCCACAGAGGCATTGGATGTAATAGAGGAGGACCTGGGATGCCGAGAAGAGAAACCGCATGAAGGCTTATAGCTAGCAGCGAGCGCGGCGGACACTTGACCCTGGTGATCTCGGAGGCGTACATCAAGCTGTGTGTGCCCTGTCCTGCTTTTCTCACAGGCTGCTGGGAGGACAAACCCAAGTCCGGGAAGCAAAAGGACTTTGAACAATAAAACTCTGTCCCCCCGTGAGTTGTTTGTCTGTTTCAAATTTCACCAGCAGAAACTTCTGTCTTACCCCACTCTCTCCACCCCATTTCTCTCTGCCTCAATTATCTAGTTTCGTAACTGTGGTGTGTCTTGTTGGATTTTGCTGTCTCAAACAAACAAACAGGCAAAATCTCTTCTACTAACTGAGTATACTGTTTCCTTATTGCAAACTTTGTTTCTCTCTAATTCTCTTCCTTCCTCCATGTCTTGATCCAGCATTGACTTTGTCTTCGCTGTTCTAGTTCCACATCTGGTAATGTTTTCAGCGGCCTGTTATTGGCTTGCAGGATGGCTGGAAATCCAACCCGGGTATAGGACAGCGTAGTGGTTATACACAGAGACAGACCTGGGGCAATTTGGACTCTACCTCGTGGTGGCTGACTTCGGGCTTCCTGTCTAAGGCGGATGAAAGTCTTTCTCTTCTGAGGATTAGATAAGATAAATGGCCTAACAATGTAATTAGACAGAGTGTCTCTTTGAATGAGCAGGCCTTGGGGGTCTTGGAAGAATTCTGCAATCTGTGCTCAGGACCCCTGAGCCCTGCTGCTTTGCTCCCATGGCACTTGGGACACACGACCAATGAGTCCATGTGATGGGCTGTACTCTCACTACTCTAATCGCCGAACTCTCACTACTCTAATCGACTATGTCATCAAGTTTTGTTTTCCCTTGCTCTGTTCCTTGGAGCTGGGGTGGTGTGTCAGATTCAGACTTGCCTGAACTTGGAACCTCGGTACCGCCACCTCACAATATTGCCATCTTTGGGCCCTGTCCCCTGTGGTGTGCTTGGCATACAGCAGGCGTCCCATCCGTGTGTGTTGTTGAAGGAACATATCACAACCATGCTTATGATGCGACTGCTGCATGGCGAGAGACCGGGCCAGGCGCTTTGCTAAGACCCACTCATCTCTGCTTATACAAAGCAGTGAAGCCCATCTGACAGGGAGACCACAGAGCCTGAGAAATGAATGCCCTTTTCCCAGCCGACTCAGCCAAAGCTTGAGCCTCCAGATGGGCACCCCTGGCAGCATGTAGCAGGCCAGGGTTTTCAGGGCAGGGGAGCCATTCTAGTGCAAGGCAGCAGGCAGCCCTCATGGCTGGTGGGGAGGGGACTGACAGTCACTGGCCGTTACTACTAGCAGCCAGGTTTTAGGCAATGACGCCTCCATTTTTCATTTAGAGGAAACCCTTGATGTGCACCGTGGCAGTGGCAGAGGCTAATCGTGCGGAGCTGGGCGCTAATGCAGCCGCTGTAATTCCTGTCACCTTCTCACAGCTCAGTGGGAGCTTCCAATGAATAACTCGTGGCATTCAGGGGCTGTGTACATTAGTGGCAGGTGTCACCGTCAGAGGTCGGGCAGGGCACTGGTACTCCACCTTGCCTTGTCTTTAATTAGTGGAGGAAATGTGTCAGAACCGACACGACCACTGACCAGCCTACCAGGTCCTTTCCAATCTCAGTGAAATCAGCCGTTAAAGATGCTCATCTCAGGAGGAGAACAAGTCTCTTATGCTTCTGGGGAGAAATCACCATCTGGCAAGGGTTTCCTGGCCTTTGGGGGTCCCCTTGCCACCTCCTCTGGGCCATCTGGGGCTCCCCTGCATTTGCCCATTACTTGGGAACTGTAACCCTTAGGGATCAGAGGGAGCATGGGAACAAAACAATTCAATAAAGTCACAATAAAGCATCCAAAGCCCTTCATACTTTTTCACTTTCTTTAACTCAATTTATTTTTCATTTTGTGGACAGAGATTTAGTCTGGGTATTAGTTTATGATTTTTACTGAAGGAATTACTCAACACACACACATATAAAAAGGAAATATTATTTTTATCATTTATTTTGTGCCATGTATACCATAGGAGAAAAAAAAACAGAGCGAAATCACTTCAGTACCGCTGTGTTTTTCATTACAAAGTTATTACATATAGAAATTACTCCAAATTATCTGAAATGAATGGAAATTATGAGGTTTAAATTCCCCAGGTTACTGCAGGCACAGCTCTGGAAATTTATTTTGTCATCTTGCTGAACATAATTGCTACAACAAAATTTCTTCCATTTTACAACTGCAGCATAACTTATTTATACCGGTGTAGCTGTAATTTTACATCAATAAGTTGCATGGGAAGGAATACACAGGTGGTAATTGAAAACAATAATTTGTACTGAGGTCCAGGTGGAATGGTTGGCTCAGAAAAAGGCTCCAGTTATTATCGGCAACAGCTTTGTGTCACTGCGGCCTCTTCTCATCCCCTTCGCCAACACCGGTCAAACCATCCAAACACCTTCAATCACATCCTTATGGCTGCTGCAGTGAGAGCTGCAACTTGTTTGACTTTCCACCATGGCCCATGTACTCTGGTCTGGAAAGTGAGGCCACAGGGTGCTGGGGGTACCCAGGGAGGCCTGTGCCGCCTCTGTGCCAGCTCCTGCCCTTTCCTTCTGCTGCTTTCCAACTTGCCTCTGGGTTGGGTGCATTTAGGTACCCGGAGCTAATTAAGGTGTTTGATAGATTTCAACTGGAGTATGAGTTCTTGCCAGAAACATCAACAATTCGATTCCCCAAGCACAATGCAGAGTGTTAAATCCACTAATGCTTTATACATTACTGTGTTCCTTCCCAGCCGGAATGTGTGGTCTGGGTACAATACCAAACTGGTCCCCAAACAGGCGTCCTCACTCTTCAGTCTCTAATTGTTCCTGTTAAGCAGATACAAATAATGAAACTGCAGATGCCTGTGCTAAATCCCAACAGCTGATGAATCTACCCATTTGAATCCAGAGGTCCAAATACAGATTTAAAATAATTGACCATAAATCTGCCTTATTTAGAATCCAGATCATCAGAGTGGTCTGGGAATAGGTCAGAGATGATCTTTTTTGCTTCTGTCTAGTGTTAATTTCATGATACATGTGTGTGTGTGATGGGGCCAGGGCGGGGGAAGAGGGAGAGAGAGGGAGAGAGAGAGAGAGAGAGAGAGGCAGGCAGAGGGGCTTTGTCACAAGTTCAAATGGGAAATGTTTTTGCCACATCCATATTATAGAAGCCATTCTTGTTTCAATGATTCCAAAGGCTTCAAATCACAGTGAAATCATTTTTGTAAAAGGATCCAGATTAAACTAATACAAGAATGCACAGTAATCCAGTGTCTCGGTTTTCCCTGGGCAGCATTAATTATCTTTTGTTGTAGCAAATTGTCTGCCTTGTAAATTGAGCTGAAAGTGCATCTTCAAGCAGAGGCAATGTTTTAATATGTACATAATGGAACAACTTTCATAACTTCCACATACTATAGAAATATGATTTCATCTTCAATCATGTGCCTGCAGTTAAAACTTTGTGGCGCAGAGCCTCGTTTGTCAGCTTGCAACCTTAGCCCTTCTCTATTAAACAGAGAGAAACCACTTACGTGTTTTCTAGGATACAAACTACCTTTGTTGAATTCACTCGAAAGCATCCGTGGCTGTTTCTAAAACTACAAAACAACAGTTGAGATCTCCCAGAGCTCTCTTTCTTTCCTAGCTCTGGAAGGCATATCTAAAACAAGGTGTTGGCTGATTTTTAGTTTTATTTATTGGTAAGCTCCCCCATTGCAGCATCCTCATTAGCTGAGCCTGTTGGAGGGATGCTAGCCTGACTCATGTCTCTCTCTCCTTCTCTGTTCTTCCATAAGTGAGTGCTTCCCCCTCACTTCCTTTGTAGTGCATCACAGCACAGATAGGAGTTTTCAGAGCCTGGGATTGCGGGTGGGGGAGACCTCTCTTCTGAGTCAGATGTCTACAACTCCAGCTTAGCATTTACTGAAACTTCATCTTTCTCAAACTGCTTAAGGATACAAACTAACTAATCCTCACAGCATCATCAAACCCTTGTTAGGAAGGTGATCATTACTGCCTCCATCCCTAGTCCTCCCTATTTCCTATCACCAGACACCTCACTGTTGCTCGGTCTCAACGATAGCAGCTGACAGCCAGAGTCGGAACTGAAAATTCCCTTCTGAGTCCCTCGTTTGAACCACTTTAATTCTCTCTTTTTTCCTTGTCTGTGCGCTACACAGGGCAGATGGATGGTCACTAGACCCCTGAATTCAAACTCATGGATGTGCGTGTCTTCAAAACAGAGCTCTCAGCATCTTCAGGAAAACGGTCTTCCTTGCAGTTTCAGTTACACAATTTGGAGACTTAGTGACAAAAGAGAAAGCAGCAGAGAGACCCTTTTGCATAACACACACACACACACACACACATACACACACACGTGCACTCACACTACAGACGCTCAGATCTCTGTATATGTGAAGGGTGGGGGTGGAATTTGGTGCAGTCTGATCATCTTCATGAACAATATTTCTCCCAAGTCGACCAACTGGGTGATGCCAGTCCCTACCAAATTTGAATTGATGACTCAACTAAAGAATTAAAATTAGCAAGACAAGAAAATTCCAAATGAGGTGAGAAAGCTGTAGAAATAGTTCCAGATCCTCTAGTACTGAGCCATTCAATATCATTTCTGATGACAGGGACAGAGCTAGGAACATTCAATGTGGGTGTGAGTCCTTTTCATATACGGGGAGCTGGGTAAGTATTTTTTAAGGAAAATAATACATGAATCAGGAACAGTGAATTTGATTTAACCCCTTGTAGGCTGCAGATACAAAGGCAGCAGGCAATGATGCCTCAGTTTTCCTACAGCTTATCTATGCTTCATACAGTTAAGCAACAGTCAGAAATATACTACTGTTTCAAGGCCAGGTATTACTTGCAGAAAAAAATAAGGTGCAAATGATGTCATGTTTTAACAAAAGCAATGTTGTTAAATTCAGTACACCAAAAGAATCCACCAAACAACTGTTGAAAGGCAAGTTTTGTGGTCCTGACTCTGCTATCAGGTGACAATGTGAAAAACTCCTCTAAATCCAGCAAAGCTTTAACTGAGTGCTTATGGCGCCCAGAAATTTGCTGTAATTTTCAGAAATGACATAAAATAATTCTAGAAGATATGGCAGGAAACCCAAAAGGCCTCTTTTGTCTTTTTATGCCTCTGTATTTGATAGCTGCTAAAGATTCTAGAACCGTAAGGAAAGAGATAAGACCACCTTGGGAGCCTTATTAATATGTACATAAATATGATTTGCTTGGTGCCTCCACTGTGGTTTCCTCACAAGTTAGAATAAGTCCATCCACTGATCAGATCAGAACATCGTATTCATGCTCATCTTCACAGTCAAGAACACTTATAGATCCGGAGGAACAGAAATGAACAGACAGGCGTTGCTTCTGAGTCTGCCCTGTACCTGTGAATATGAAATGATTTGCCTTCTCTTTGCATGGATTTCTTCTTCTTTGTTTTAAAGCACCAAAAATGAAGCCTAAAGTAATTTGGTAAGATGTGCTGTTGTATTGCTACAAAGTTGACTGCGTTTTAGAGGGTGGATCTGTGTTAAAAAGAAAACAACAAAAACAAATGAAATGTCAGTTTTCTTTCTGCAGAAACATTAGGACTTCCCGTTTCTACTGACACTTCTTATCTTGATTCTTTCCAAATTTTTGTAAAGAAGTAAGAGATAAAATATAACAGCTCAGAAGGCAAAGATAACATTGTAGAATCTCGAATAGAGTCCAACCTCAGCTGAGTTAAGTATTGAGAATCGTTCAAAGAATTTTAAACAAAAAGCCTGGCTTGGGGGTCACGTGTCTGTTTAATCTGCCCCCACTGCATGGCGTGTTACATGCAGCACACACAGGGAATTAAAGCCCCACATAAGGTTAATAAAAATGTACTCTGATTTGATGAAATGATTTCTGATTTCTGAACTATTCCTCTATAAAGAAATTTAAAGTGACTGAGAATATGGAGGATTATCTGCTGGAATGCACTGTGAAGCTAGAAAAAGAATAGCAGGGAAATATTTGTGAGTTCAAAAAGCTTTTTGACATCTGCTCTGTGTGTGTGTGTGTGTGTGTGTGTAAAGATAGTGCAGAAAAGGTGGCATTTATTTCCATCTGATTCCAGCATGCACAAAGCCCCAGCTTTGGGCCCAGCACACAGTAGGTCTGCAGCAGGTGCTGCAGGAATGAATCTGGTTTTATATCAGTTCAGGACCACATTTGGACCCACACTTTTTCCTTTTACATTTTCATATGTGAGCCACCTGCACCCTCTTTTTTGGGGGTGGGGAGGGGGCAGGAGTGACTTGTATTTTAAACAAAGGCTCGGTGAAGAAGAGGTGGGGTGGGGTGCGGTGGGGTCGTGCAGTGACCTTCTCAGGAGAGTCCTGGATCTCCTCTCGCCTGCCTGGGGTGCTAAGGCAGGGGTGGGGACGGGGCTGTGGGCCGAGGTCGGCCACCCTCCTCCCGCCCCGCCTGCTGTCTGGGCATCTAGAGAGTGGGGAAACATTAGTACGGGGCCAGCTGCGGAAGCCAGGCAGGGTCGAGGGAGAGGTCAAGGTCGGCCGAGAGGCGGCTATTGATCCGGCTTGGAACGCGAGACAGGGAGCGCAGCAAGACTAAAGGGGGAGCTGTGAGACCAGACATTAACAGCTTTGCGCGCTGATGAGGCCCGTGCCAGACGGGCAGAGGGAAAAAGAGGAGACTGGAGTGGCAGCTGGGATCGCTCCCTGCCTGCGCCCGGCCGCCTCTTGGGAGAAGAGGAGGAGGAGGAGGAGGGGAAGGAGGGGGAGAAGGAGGAGGAGGGGGAGGAAGATGTGGAGGAAGCAGGGGAGGAGGAGAGCGAAGGGGCCAGCTCAAGGCTGGGCAGGGGCAGGGCAGCCTCTCCCCGGCTGCCGCGAGGTGGAGCGCGCCGGCGGGCGGCGGCGTGTCCGGCCCTGCGCCCTCCCGCCCGCGCGTCCCTCTTCCCGCCGTCGGGGCAGCGCGGGGCCAATGAGGAAGTGCTCTTCGGGTCGGTGGGGCCCTCGCCGGCCCACGCCCGCTACTTCCTGCTGGGGGTGGGGAGGGGGTGCCCCCTCCCCAGGCACGGCCCCTGACCGCACGCGGGGTGGTGGCTGCAACTGGGACTCCGAGAGCCCGCCTGCGGAGGGGCCCCCTTTTCCTGAGGGGTCCTCCCCATCCCTCCTTGCCACTGGCGGGGTCTCCCTTCTTGTAATCAACCTGAGGGTCGCGTGTCGGGATTTCAAGTCCCGGATCGCCCGCGGCGCTGGGCTGCAGGCACGCTGCGATGTTTTGGGTCCAGACCTGTCCCTGATGCGCTGTGTGTCCTAGGGCAAAGTGCTCACCCTCTCTGGGCTTCACATCGCCAGTTCTCAGAAAGAGAGCGCGAGCTGATCTTTCAAATTTAGAGTCTGCGCGAGTAGGGATGGCCAGTTTATGAATGTCTTAATAAGTTTATTAAAGGTGGGTGAGGGCATAGTTTTCTTACTTAAGCCACTTTCCAGGAAAGATTTTTGCAGTGAGAGGGATGGCAGAAGAGGGAGGCCCTTGTAGACTTTGGACCACGTGGAGGTGGGGTATTGGGAGTGGGCAGCCGGGTGCAACCTGCCTGGCCAGGGCGAGGAGGTACAAGTCCGCGCCCCGCCCCCGGTCTCCGTCCGCTCGGCCTCGCGTCCGCCCACCCTGGAGCCCACAGTTTACAGAACTGCAAGCCAGGGCACATTTTATTGTTATATTTTTTAGGGTATGGGACTGGAAAGGATCTCTTTCCATTCTCGCTCAGGGACGCTGGGCGCTGTTAAATTGTTGGTGCCATCGCCCCACCCAAGACCTTCGGGACGAAAACAAAAACCCCCGTGTGCCCCCCGAGGAAAAGGCCCCGAGGGAGGCGGCGCCCCTGGAGGCGTCACGGCCTCGCTATGCGTCCGGGTGAAGCCGCCGGAGCCAGGCCTGGGGGCGGAGTGGGGTGGGTGCAGCTGGACTCGCCCGCGAAGCCCAGCGGGAGCCAGGCCCCGACCCGCCCTGGCCGCCTCCGGAGAAACCCTGAGAATGGAGAGGAGGCCAGCCGCGTGGCGCGCCCAGCCCTGGAGGCCAGGTCATCAAATTCACAAAGTTGGCCGCAGCCTGGGGAATAGGGGGTGTCCACGGGGGCCGTGGTCCGGCCTTGTCCCCGGGCCACGGACAGGCCCCACAACTCCTCTTGTCCTCGCCGGCTGGAGATCAAACGGCTGACAAGGCAGCTGCGTCCTTCCCAGTCTGACAGGCATTTTCAAGTCCTACCCTGGGCCGAGGAGCGCGGGGGGCGGGGTGTGACTTTCAGGTTGCTGTGATTGTCAGGGGCGCCTCCTGGAGTCACCCACCCGAGTATCTGCGGAGATCTGGCCACACCTACTCCTGGGCCGGCGAGTCCAAGTCCCTCTCCCACGTGGAGCGCCCCGGCCCCTTTACCCTCTCGCTTGCCATAGACCCGGTTTAGGGGGTGGGGCCGTGTTTGACCCCTAGGAGTTAATGGGGGTAAGGTGAGGGGAGGCGACAGAGATTTGAGTGAAAATCCTTTTCCAAATGGGACTCAAACAAGGTCTCAAACACTTCTCAGCCCCTCACGTGTTCTTGATTCTGTTCTTTTAGTGTCGTTTATTTTGTCTTCCTCACCCTCCCAGAGTCTGTAATACCAGGATTTACATGGAGACACTTTCTGGAAGTTGAACTCCAACATCCACCACCCCGCCCCCGCCCGCGACCATAAAACAAAAGTAAAAACTTCCAAGCGACTTTTCCACGGAAACGAAGCAATTCTTACTGTCCCCCAACTCCCATGTCGACCCCAACCCTTTTCCACAGTCCACGCCCCCACCCCCAAAGTCCAAGTCCGAAAGAGCTTTTGGGCGGGTGGAGACTTGCATTGATTCAATTTAGTTCACTCACACAGTACCCCGGCCCCCTTCTCAGGGGGTCCTGCTCCCAGGAGGGAGGCGATATAAGGACGATTTTTCTTTTATTTTAAAATACGCTGCCCAGTGTCCCCCCCCCAACCCCCTCCTGCTTTTGCGCAGCCGGGGCTGTGGGGAGATGAGGAGCGCACAAAAACGCGGTTTGCACGTGTGTCCGGCTTGGGCTGCGGGTGTGCGCAACCGGCGACTGTGTGTGTGTCTGTGAGTGTGCGCGCGCGCGCGAGTGTGTCTCTGTGTGTGCTTTCTTGTTCTCTTACAGGGTACAATGTTAAAAAGCCACCGCTAGTCGCCCCCAGTGCTCCGACTCTCTGGGTCTTTTTGTCTCTAGTGCAGATTAAACGTCACGTCCGCACTTGAACTTGAATTTTATCCCATTGTACAGAGGCAGCCCCAGCCATAGAGAGACCGAGAGCTCCCAGAGAACCCGGACTCCGCCATCTTCACGTTGCAATCTATAGCTCCCAGTCTGCGCCCGCACCGACCCAGGCGCACTGGGCGAGCCGCCCCTCCGCCCCGCTCCCCCCGGGCCCGCGGCGCCAGGGGAGCGCTGGGGAGCGCTCGCGGGGACTCGGCAGCCCCTCCGGCCGGCGCCAGCCTGCCAGGTGAACTGGGAAGGAGCCTCTCTTGGTGTCCCCCCAGAGCCTCGGAAGGGTCAGTCTCCGAGAAAAAAAAAACAAAAAACAAAAACAGGCAGCCCGCAGAAAAACCCAGAAACAACCGAACCGGGGCAGTTTTACATTGCTTTGGGTTTTTTGAGGGGGCGGGGTGAGGGGGTACGAGACAAGTCCCCAAGTTTTCTTTGCTTTTTTTTTT
>NW_012104253.1:5053930-5055370 GCF_000951045.1 Mandrillus leucophaeus
GGGGCGGCCGAGAGCCGAATATTTATGTTATATTTTAAAAAATTTAAATAAATAAATAAATATATAAAGGGGTTCTCCCCTCCCCTGAAAATCCAGCATAGGAGCCATCTGCTCGGAGCAATTGCTGTTGCCATCTCTCCTTTGTTACAGCAGATACATTAGTAAGAATTTGTGGATTTATTATGATTATTTTTTTGGGGGGAATAGAAATTAAAGTGGGATTCGCCTTGGGAGAGGGATGCCTCTTTGGAGGGAGGGAAGAGGACTTCTCTTTTATTTTTCGCCATTGTAACATCAAAGAAGACTCGCCGGCTGCATTTAAAACAAAATGTTTTGCAGCCAGATTTGAGCTTGGTTTGATCAAGGTCTTTTTTGCCAGTTGACATTTCGATCCTTTACCAAGCCACAGCAATCGCTTATTCTACACCCTTCCCCCTTTAGATGGGGTGGTTGTTAAAACGTCTATACTTGCAGAGGCTTAATTTCTCCAGGAGACAATTTGCCCCACGTAGCCTCTGTATAATTGCAAGGGTTGTTTTTGAGGAGGGGGAATTGGGGGGGGGGTCGGGGAAGGGGGAGTGAATGGGGGTGCACTGCCAAGCTGGCAGCAGCGGCGAGCCAGGAGTGGTTGCAGTTGTGTGTAAGGGAAGAAGCAGGTAGGTTCTCTTTGCTTTGGCTCTCCCTCTCCTGGCATTCCTGGGACATCAGGCGAGAGCCCTGGCCAGACCACTGGTGGCAGCTGGGCATGAGGGTGAGGGGTGCCTGGTGCAGCACTTTCCCATCCTTCATTTGTTCCCTGTCTCACTCAGCCTTGCTCAGAGCTGCACTGGGGAAAGCCAGCTGACACTGGAGCAGTGGCAGGGAGGGAAAAGAGAGAGGCAAAGGAGAAGAGAGGTGAGGAGAGAAAGGGGAAGGAGACCAGAGGGCAAAGGAAAGCCCGCCTGCCTTCGAGGGGTACATGGAGCCCAGGCTATGTGTACGGGTTTAAGCTAGGAGAGTGGTCCAACCAGTTTTCAGACAAGGCTGTTTATTATCCAAAAGCAGCTGGCTTTTCGTCTGTCCTGTGTCACCCGGGAGGGAGGTGGGAGTGCAAGCAGGGGAAAGGCAGGAATGGGGTGCACTTTAGCCTCTGTGGCCTCTGGAGGTGCCTCTCCACAAATGATGCAGGAGCCGTGGACTCAGGGTGCTTTGGAGCCCTGGTTGGCAAAGCGGGCGCTGTCGCAGCCTCCACTTGGGGTTCACATTTTAGATTTTAAATTCAAAAGATACCCCTTAAAACATGGTCCATCTTTATCAGTGGGGTGGCAGCTCCCAGGCCTGTGGGGCAGCAGCCTCAGGTCCTTCAGGGATGATGCAACTGCAAATAACTGATGGCCTGGGAAACAGGAGGGCACACAAATAGCACGCATGGTCTTTGTGGGTGGGTGGCGGGCGGGCGGG
>NW_012104253.1:5055420-5077414 GCF_000951045.1 Mandrillus leucophaeus
GGGAGAGGGGGGAGGGAGCGTCTGAGAAGGGCTCCATAATGAGCTAGTTAAATTTACAGACAGGACCAGGGACAAGAGGAGTGAGGTAAAAAAGAGTGAGAGACAGCTGGTGATGGAAACCTGGGCTTCTGGTTTGCTTCAAAATGTTTGACCCAGATGGATATGGCTTTTAAAAGCAGAGGACAGACAGCTATTAATAAAAAAACAAACAACAAAACAACACAGTGGCAATCGTGCCGAGGGGAGGTTAAGGGGGATCGACTGACCAGGCAGAGGAAAGGGCCAGAGCCCGCTGTGCCAGACAGGGTGAGGGTGAAGGCAAGAGTGCTTAAGCCGGAGAAGGAGCTTGATGCTTTCTGAAGAGACCAAGCAAAATAAGATGTCCACGGTAAACTGCGTAACTCCAATCAAGATGATTTTCTCAATAACCCACCAACAGGTTTCCTAGGAAGATTAGTAATTTTCCGTATGAATTCACCATTTTGTAAAACAACTAGAGACCCAATATTCAATGCAAAAGTTAGGCTAACTGTTAATTCCATGGTTGCCTTTTAAATTAGATTTTGCTGTAGCTGTATGTTTTGAAGGCGGCGGTGTTCACAATTATCTTGACTCCCCAGGGTACAGTATATCTCCCATGGTCCACATGTCTTTCAAAATTGGGCCTCCGATAAATTTCGTAAGACATAACTCTCTCTCTTTTTTTTTTCTGGTTAGTTGGTGGGAGGAGTGAAGTTCCTCTCCCTTCTGCACAGAAGGGAACCCCATATCATTAGAAGTGTGATATAAGTCAGCTGCTCTGATTCAACGGGAGAATAAAAATGTGTTCATCAAAGGTGTTATGCCAGGCTGATTTTATTCATTTGTAATTCACACCTGAGAGAAAACAGCAGTGAGCATATTTTAACAACCCCTAATATTTTTAAAGGGTCTTTTTTTTTTCCTACCTGAATGATATGATGTATATATGCATATTTCTTTTCTTTTCTTTTTTTTTTTTTTTTGATGGGGAAGTTGCTATCTGCCTGTGCCTGGCCTTGGCGATTTTTTGTCTGGCCTTTGAAATATTTCATAACAGAAAACTAGTCATTTCTGAAGTACTGGGGTGTATGCAGTTGCTTTTGTGAAGCCGGCCTTAGAGACATCGAGGCTGGGGTTAACTGGTTGCGTGTGTTGCATCAATGACCAGTGCGGAGGGCTAAATGGGTCCTACTCAACCCAAGGGAAGGCCAACTTTGGGTGCATTTGAGAATAATTAGAATTATGTCTCAGGTGAGACGGAAGCACAGAAAACAGTGGTTTACAGATACCAGTTTCCAGCGCCTTCTCAGAATCGAGTTCTTGGCACTGTCTTATAGCTTAGAACACGGCTTGCACCAGCCTTTACTTATCCCCTTTTCATCTCCTATCTCGATTGCTTTGCATTCTCTGTTGCTTGTTGTGATAAAATACTTTCCAAAATAAACTTTCAGTTGAATTGGCTTTTGGTTAATGGCAAGCTGAAACGCCGAGCCGCGCCTAGCGCCACTTGGCAGCTAGGGGGAGCTCGGTGCCCGTGTCATGGCTTGGCGCCTTCGCTACAATGGGCTAGGAACGGGCTTCCATCAGCAGCGGCGGCAGTTTACGTTGCTGCAAAATGTCTTAAGTGTGAAGTTGTAATATTGATTTTCCAGCAGAGATTCGTGCAGGACAAAATGAGAATATAAGTTTGAGAAATCTATTTTCAAGCTATCGCCATTGATTTACAAGCCCTCACTTGGCAGATGGGGGCATTTTCTTTTTCTTTGATTTTCTTTCCTTCTTTCTTTCTTTCTTTTTTAACAATTAAAATTGTGAGTTTTGAATGGGTGTGTTTTCCCTGATTTGTCCATGGTTTTGACGTTCTGAAAATACTGCTCCGTTATTAAGGCGCTGGTGATCGGGCTGGGGAGGTCTGGGAAGAGTGCACATCATTTTGGGGAAGGTGTACTGCTCATTTCTGTCTTGTATGTCACAGACCCAGGGAACAGTCGAGAGTTGCTGCTTTTGGGAGTCGTGTACCTAAAACAGCTTGATGAATGGAAATCCTTTTAGCTCAAATTTTATAACACTTGGATTCTCAATTCCATTTATTAGGTAATGTTCCCACTGTACTAAGGGAAATAGTACCATTCCCCAAAGATTTAAAATGCCAACTCAAATTACATGTAAAACTTTGTTTGGAAAGAGTATGTGATTGCTAGAACCAATGTTGATCACATCTTTCACCCCAAACAGTTGTCCTTTATGGATGGTTTTCAATGAGACGATTTCTCCCCTAAACATGTAATTTAGTGATGGGGAATATATGTGCTTTTGATCATAGGATTTCTAGATTTATAATGTCTTCTTTCCCAAGTTCAAGAAATCTGCAGACTGCACCCTGAGTCTTATGCTAGAGTTCAATATAGGAGCAGAAGAGGTTACCCTGAGACAGGAAAGAGTGCTTTATTCTAACCTAAAAGAGAAATAAATTAGGTCAGACAAAAGCCTAGTGCTGTCATCAGCTGGAGAAAGAGCCTTCACTCTCCAGTACAGAGGGCCAGCAATTTATCTGATTATTTCTCTACTTCATTTAATGTTTGAATCGAGCCAGTTGTAAGCATGTAGTGGCAGCGAGCTTACTGGACCACTCAGAGATGAAGAGGCACCGTCACCTCGAAGTCTTGGGCTGGGCGGTGGTCTCTGAGCTGCAGACAACCGTTAAAAAATCAGTTTAGTAATCTCCAATCCTTTGCCTTAGAACTCAGGGGAGTTTCACAAGCTGTAACTAAACACAGATCATAGATAAGACAATGCAGGAAAAAAATATATGGGGGAGGGAATGGGAGGGGGTCAAGTTCTTGTCCCTTGGAGACTCTCCTTCATCTCCCACGGTTTAAGGATGGACCCTCTGGCTGCCTGGTTAGGCCTCACCTTCAGCTGAAACTCTCCAAGGACTTTGGCCTCTAAGTTAATGCTGGCTTCACATCTGGGGAGGACAAGGAGAAAGTAAATGCTCTTTGGGGGCTGTACCCTGAACCACATGCTTGAGTTATTGATACCCGCAGAGCATACTTCTCTAAAGACGGTGTTAGCTGTAGACACACTTTTGTATTTATTAATGGGGAGGGGCACCGAAGACACTAGGAATGAATGTCTGTGTCATCCAGCTGCCGTGAGTATGCTTTGTCACTTTGCGACACTCTTTTGACTCACGCCATTCGGTCTGAGGTCCTGTGCGCTCTGTCCTGTCCCTACTCCCTGATCCCTCTCAACTTCCTTCCGGTCCCAGGGAGCCAAATGTCAGGGAGATGTGCTCAGGCTCAGTCCCCCCCGTTTCTCCATCCCTCCCCAAGAAACGCCGTGTGCTGACTGCCTCCCTTGAGCAGTAGGTTTCCCAGGACGTGGGTAAAAAGTACCGAGAGCAGGCTATTTGGAGATTCGTGGAAAGAGAAGGACACATTTCTTGCTGCTTCTGCACAGCCAGTGAGGAGGGTGAGCAAAGCAGCCTCGTTTTTTACTGGCAAAAGTGACACTAGATGGAGGCTCGATGAATGGTGCCACATTCACGGGACGTTGGTCCAGCATTTTGACATATGCAAAATGCTTTTGTGCAGTTGCTGAAATTCAAGAAATTCAGTCTTTTTTCTTTTTCATGTGGCAGCTGATAATTTACTTGGGTGTTGAATTAGCCAGCCTGAACTATTTTACTGTAATGAAATCCCAGACCACACAAAATTAAGTCACTTCAAAGTAAAAAAAGAAAAAAAATCCTCTCTTTTACATAACTTCTTTTTTATGCCCCCCTCCCACTGAACTGCTGAAATACAAATACATTTGTGAAATGTTCTAGTGAGTTTTCTACTAAAACAACACGCAGAAATGACCGAGAAAAGTTGAATGCCAATATTGTTGTGATTAACATGTGCCTTAGAAATGGATTCGCTGCTAAGAATTAAAAAAAGAAGTGTGTGTGTGGGGGTCATGTTTAAATTCCTACCTTGGAAAAGAGATGTTGAAAGTCCTCCTGCCCTTGCTGTTTGCTGTTGGCCTCAGAAGATCCAAACTCCTCCAACTAAAGCCTTGAGGTCCAGTGTCCTGTGTGGAGGCCCCTCTTTCCTTCCACACCTTTGAAAAAAGCATAACGTTAAATAAAAACAAATCTCTTCATTTGGCCACAAAGAGTGCTTTTATATCACATCATTAGGAGCCTGTTGTGGCTCTGAAGATGGAAGGCCTTTGCAGTTTTATAGAACCTGCTAAATGTGTTGAGAAGGACTGCTATTGTGGTAAATCTTTTCCTTTTCTTCTTCTCGAAAGCGCCTGTTTTATTAGTCAAGCCTTTAATTTGTAACCTTTTAGTGATGGCCGAGACCTGTGGATATACCTGAGCACTGTTTTCCTTATTCACTTGTTCTTTTTTCTGCTCTTGTGTTGGGGAGACCCAGACTCCTGGGCTCAGTTTTTGGGGTTCTGGAGAGATGTGTGCAGTGGGGGAGAGAAGGAGGTTGGGCTCCGTAGAACAACTGAGAAAATGTTTCAGGGAGCTGCTTCAGCATTCGAAAATCAGGCTGGAGTCCTGCAAACAGTCTGTACATTGGGAGGTCCTCCCCAAACATTCGACTTTCCCGCCTGGAGTCTGTAGACCAGAGGTATGGGAGTGACGCTCTTCCTGTATCTAAACCCTCTTCGGGATCTGGAATTCCCACCTTCTGGTCTGCAGGCCAGCCCCAAAGTTTCCCCCGCTGACAGAGTCAGCGGGACCCTGATCATTTTCCTAGGAAACCCACACTGGGAAGCGTGTTTTGCACTGGCCGCCTTCCCTTGCTCTCCCTCCCACAAGTCAGAAATGGCTATCGAGGCGTGTGCCTCAGTTGAGGAGGGGCAGACAGGACCTCATGGGGTGGTGGCTGTGGTATGCATCTGTCCCTCCAGGGAGGCAGCCTTTGGAGGGTGTCAGGGGGCTGCAGAGCTGACCTGGAGCAGGCTGGACTCCTCTGACTGTCTACTGAGAGGGTCGAGGGTCAGAACAGAGAAGGGTGATCTGGGTCATGCTTCCTGCTTCAGACTCCGCCTGGTTGTGCCCTCCCAGGGTCCCCACCCCCGCCTTGTGCCCTAATAACCCTTCAAGACCCCTCGTGGACATCCTCCTGGCACCTGCCTCCCTCTTATCTCCATTTCCTTCTCTGCTGGGCACTTCATTATTCCCTCCGTTAGGGGAACTTCATAAAATCTCTTGTCGTGCCTTTAAGCGTCATCTAGTCATAGATTATTTTCTCCACCAAGAATTGATTCCTGCTCTCTCCCCCTCCACCCTTCTCGTCCCCCCTCCCTACGGTTGTTATTTTCTCTTGGATCCAATAAATTAAAAATGGATGGCAGCTCAGAAAGTGTTGTGTTCCGTCGAGTGTGCGTGTGGTGGCGTTTCCGTGTCGCCTGGAGTCCCAGCCCCTCCCCGAGTGTTCACGGAGAGGAGATGAAAAGATCTCTTCGTAGATTATGGGTAAGCATGGGCTTGCTGGCAAGAGCTCCCTCTTCGTAGGAAGCAGGTGTAAAGTCTCCAGTCGGATGCAAGCTCAGGCGGATGGATGCTGAACATTTCTTGTAAACATGCGTACACATCATGATGGCGGTTGTGACGTTGGTGGCACACGATTTTAAGAGCCTGGGACCCATCCCCCCACATCCTTCCCCTTCCCACCCCCGTCATCACTGAAACAATAATTCTGTATATGTTTCTCCTGGACTGTAGCTTAGCCATTAAAGATAAGAGAGTTGGATTTGAATTAATGCAGGGTAAGGAGGAGCAGCAGCCCATGTGCTATGTATGTAGCAATGTACATGTGTGTGTGCAGGCAGCCACGCACATGCCCGGTGCTCTGGGGACAGCAGGCAGCAGACCTCTCGGCTGGAGTTCCCCTAAGGGCAGGTGCATGGGCAGTTGTTAGAGATGGAACAGGGAGGGCGGGGCCCTTGGCACCCTCTGTGTGGGGGAGTCACTGGCCAGGTAAGGCCCTGCTGAAAGCTTGCAGCTGCTGGGGGCTTGTTGACTGCTTGGCTGGGCCTGTGTTAACGATGTCTTTCCATTTCTGTCTTCTGCCTCAAATTCCTTCGCAGCAAAGCCCAGCATGGGGAAGTTTGTCTTGGGATCAAGTGCTTCCCTTTTCACTTAACAACGATGTCCATTATTATTTGTGAAGCCTGATTTCATTGCTTCTAAATGCATTTACCAGCTGGGAGGAGGCCTGGCCTTGTAAATAAAATGTGGTTTTGTTGTAAAAGAAAATCTAACTCGTGTGTTTGTGTGTGTGTGTGTGTAAATACAGATTTGTCCCTTCACTTTAGGATTGAGCATTTCGGAATCCACCTCAGCCTTCTGATAGCTGCTTTGTCCCTTCACTTTGGGATTGAGCATTTCAGAATCCTCCTCAGCCTTCTGATAGCTGCCTTTCGAACAAGTTGCCTGCTGCATCCCTTCATTTTTCCTCTTAATGAGTCAAACATTTTAGCAATCGCTCTACTTTATTCGGCTCATAATATATTGAGAGCAGCAATATTCTGCAGGGCTGCCCGACACTTGGGGAGCTTTTCATGGAAGCAGAGATCATCTCAGAAGAAAACCTCGTCTTGGCTTTATTTTTTTTAAGGCCCGAGTTTGCTGGACAAGACTGCATGAGAGGCTGGTCTGTAGGGTCTGGGAATTGGAAAGGCTGTTTTCATTGGTCTTTTTCCTGGTGCTTTTTCGTCTCTGGGTGGCAGGTTGGACCACTCTGCCTGTTAGAACAGAGGTCTGGTTCTCTGAGGCTGTGCAGAGCCGGGAGACTCAGGTGTCCATAGGGCAGAGAAAGCGGGATGTCCCTTTGCCCTTCCCAGGGCTTGGCCAAATGTTTTTCTCCTTTTATTTCTTCCATTATCGATACAGTTCTAAGGAGGGACACATGCACACTTATGCAGGCACCCTACACGCCCAGCTCGGTATCAGCTTGCCAGCGGAAATGAAACCACAGTCTTTGGGGGTGTCTACAAAGGCCTTGAACGTGAGCTTTCAGGCCCACTTGGTCCACTTACTCTGACCCAGAAATTTGGGGCTGGGGGTGACTCTGCTGCCTGATGTTGGGGGTGACCTTGCTCCCTTCCTGGGAAGTGTCGCACACAGCAGGCCAAGGCACAGCCCCACAGCCTGGGTGGTGGGGAGAGGAAACCCTGTTCTTTGGAATCGGGTGAACACCCTGTCATCTCAGGGGGTTTGACTTTCAACGCTGAAAGTGGGAGGGGAAGGAGATTGTTTTTGTCTGTTTCTTTTCCTCCCAGACTCCCTTAGAGGCAGTGAGTTGGATCTCTGGTCTGGGAGGTGGAGATCCCAGCTCAGAGCTGAGCCCTGGAGCCCTGGATAATCCCGGGGCTGTCTCGGGGACGCCAGCAGGGCCTGGCTCCCAGGTTGGTTGGCTGCTAGGACTTGACGCAGAAATCAGAGCTGCAGCACAGCAAACGGCTTTGGACACCTTCAAACCCAATTACAGGGGCTCGCAGGGCTGCTGCATGAGGAAAGTGAAAAAGCAGAGACTGCCAAAAAAAGGAAAGAATACCAGATGTTACCAAAAATAAAAATTAAAAAAAAAAAAAGAAGAGAAAGGAAAAAGTGCTGGTACATAGTCTTGGCAAAAGAGGAAGCTGAGAAGGAGAGGTGCTTGTGAACAGGCATGTGTGACCTCTGCTAATTTTTAAATTCATCTGTGTTTCTTTTGAATTAGAAAATGAATATGAAATTATGTAGTTGAAAACCTCCCAGCAGAGAGGAGATACTTAGGCTTGCTAGAACTACTCAGGAGGGCGGACCAGGCTGAAAAAGTTAATAAAAAAAAACAAACAAAAAAGTAAACCGAAGATTAAATTTAAAAAACCAAGAAAACCTCTTCGCCCTCAGAAAGGACAGTCAAGTTGGCCCTGTGGATTTGTTGTTGTTTGTTTTGATCAAATCTTCCCTCGATGCAGGAGTTTCCCAGGCCTGGACAGGGTGGCATTTAAAATAGTACCAGGTACCGCACCTCGCCCCTTTTTCATTTGAATTCTCAATTTCATTATGTCCTTTTTTGCTTTTCAGCTCGTTTCTTTTGTGCCTCTCTCTCTATTTTTTAACAAAACAATATTTTGACATCCTCCTCCCATTTATTGGAGCACCTTCTGTAAAAATGGCGCACAATACATCCTTATATTTCTAAAGAACTGTTTTTACAGCCCTCTCCTTTGGCTCTGAAATTATGTATATGTAATTGGTAATTAAAGGTGCGAGCTTTTCAATATAAACAGTATTGCTCAATGTTAGATCATTAAAGGGAAAAAGAGGCACCAAATAATTACCTTTTACATTCTGACAAACCGTTCACAGGAATCCAGTCTCCCCTAGAACCTCTGTTCGGTGGGAAGGTTGTGATTACATTTTAACCATAGCAAAGCATCTTTTCATAAAATAAATTGGTAAATTAATTACGTGGCATTGTCTTCAAACCCCTTTTTAAGTAAACTCCTATTTCTTTTTAAAGTGTAATTAATGGTTTCTGGGACTGGCTTTGTGAGGACTGTTTCTTTACCTTGTAGGTTCTTTTTGTTAGAGAGATGCAGACAACAGATTTAGGATTTCCTCGTCTGCGGGGCGTTTTTGTACTGCCACATTTCTGATGCATTCTACATTTAATTCATCGAGGGCTCTGTCTGCTTTTCTGTAACCACAGATGGGATCTCAAATGGTAGTTTCTCTTCTTAGCGATACCTACATCGCTACCTGTCCACACACAGTTCATACGTGTGCGTTGTACGTCACGTGTCGTTGTATATTCCATATTCAGTTTCACACATGGACTCTCCTAGGCCCTGCATAGGCTCGTGTTCAGAAAATAGAGAACAGTGATTTATGTGTAGGATGGGAGATGCCACAGAATTTTTTCCTTAAATTATCTGTTCTTTGGCTCTGGCACTTCAATAACTTCACTGCCACGGAATGTATTTTCCTCCCTCCCATTCCTTCTCCCCGTTCCTCTGTGGTTTTCATTATCCTTTCCTAAATACCATACAACTTCAAATTTACCTGCCTCCTCGGGTTTCAGACCTTTGGCTGCCCTCTGGCTTCTCTGAAGACCCCGCCACTCGTGCCTTCTCTACGACTACTGACATTTGCTCTCGAAAAATTCCAGCCCGAAGTTGCTCAGACCCCGAGGGGAATATGAAACCTCCACACTGTCCACTTCTCTTTATTTATGACACTTTCTGCTGCTGAATCTTCCAATTTTCCCTTGAGGAGGTTGCTGCTTTTTGAGGCATTTATTAGCTTCCAAATATTTGGGTCCTAGGCTCCCTACTCCCCCCCACCCCCACAAAAAAAACCCAAGAGAAATCTATCGGCTGCTAAAGAAATATAAACACACACTGTCCGTTGAAAGTGTGGTTTGATATCTTCTAAGAAATGCTTTTGGAGTCTGGAGAATTTTCTTTCTTTCATTTTTCTGGGAGTGAAAATAAAATCAACAAACAGAAAAGGACAGTGGGGAGTTGATGAGTATGGGGAAATCTACAGAGAAAGGGAAGTCTGACCGGGCCCCGGGTGCTTGGCAGGGAGAGCCGGCTTCCCAACTCTGCAAGCCGGTTCCAGCCTCCCTTCTGCTGCAGTGCTTTCTCCTAAGATATTTTTTTGGAACCTGACACTCACTTGTTGCTTTCTGAGCATGTGGGCTTCCTTCTCTCCTAAGGACGGACCCCGAGACGCCCATCTGGGTTTCTGTTTTCTAGTTTGGTGTGTTTCCAGGTCCCAGGTAGAGGAATGTCAGTGGGATTCGCATGAATGGGGAGGGCATGAATGAAGGTGTAAGGGATGGGAGGGGTGGGGCTCCAGCCCAGCAGGGGGAAAGGGTTCCAGCTCACTGGTTCTCAGCCCTGGCTGCCCATTGGAATCACCTGGGGAGTCTGAAAGAATATTCCGATGTTTGTTCCCAGGGTAATTGGTCAGGGGGATGCTGCCTGGACCTTGGGATTTTTCAAAGCCTCCAGGTGATTCTCAGATACTGGAAACTTTGAGAGACATGTCACGATCTCATGCTGTCAGCAGCCACGGTGTGTGTGTTTGCGCGTGTGTTCGTGTGTGTTCTTATACTACGTTGGTGAGAAACTGGCAGAAAATAAACTAGAATGCAGTAAGATCAGCACTACTTATGTGGCAATGCCCAGGGGGCATGACGTTGCTCCTAGAGCCTCAGTGTGTGCCCGTCTGTCCCGTGGGGGATGCTCACCAGCCCCCAACCCCAGGGAGGACCTGGTGAGCTCTAGCAGCCAACAGCAGTGGGGTCTGCTTCTTGGTGGGGATGGGGTGGACCGGAAGTCGGGTGCTGTGACCGCCTAAGCCCATCTCTATCTTCTCTGCCCCTTCCCTTTCTTCTTTCTGTCTCCAGCAGAGGCTGACCATGTGGAGGCTGCCATCCTCGAAGAAGACGAGGGTCTGGAGATAGAGGAGCCAAGTGGCCTGGGGCTGATGGTGGGTGGCCCCGACCCTGACCTGCTCACCTGTGGCCAGTGTCAAATGAACTTCCCCTTGGGGGACATCCTGGTTTTTATAGAGCACAAAAGGAAGCAGTGTGGCGGCAGCTTGGGTGCCTGCTATGACAAGGCCCTGGACAAGGACAGCCCGCCGCCCTCCTCACGCTCCGAGCTCAGGAAAGTGTCCGAGCCGGTGGAGATCGGGATCCAAGTCACCCCCGACGAAGATGACCACCTGCTCTCGCCCACGAAAGGCATCTGTCCCAAGCAGGAGAACATTGCAGGTATGGGATGCTGTGCTTGCCTGGTTGCTGCAGAAGCCACTGCCGGGGTCCCACGCCCTCTGTCTGAGTGTACTGGTGCAGGGGAAGGCCCAGGGGCTTCCAGGATGGCCTCTGGGCCACCAGCCAGGACTCCCCCTTTCTGAGGGTCCACCATCCAGGTGACCTTCAGGAGGAGACAGGCCTGGGGCTCGGGGAGGCCCAAATGACTGATGGCTGCTTGCTTTTGGTGAGGGGACTCTGTCTCAGGGGCTAATCCAGAGGTGGTCAGAAGCACAGAATGAAAATTTGGAAGTCTGGTTGGCCCTCTCTTTGCTACTGATCTCGGCTTAGTCCCTGATTTTGAAGCTACACAGTCTTGGGTTAGAATTTGTCTTCACAACTTGGACATGTCAGTTTGCCCATCTATGAAATGGAGCTAAGGAAACCCACCTATTAGGGTTGCTGTGAGGATTAATGAGCTGTTGCATGCGGCATGACCTGGTAGGCACTTAGGAATGGGAGTGCTTATTCTCTCCCCTCTCCTTTCTCTCTGGACTCAGTTTCCCATGTGTGAAAAGAGGAGTTAGGCCCCCTGATCTCAGACGTTGCTTCTGACGTTGCCTGACCCCAGGGGCTGGTCCCAGGCAGGGGTGTGGGAACTTGTTGGAGCACTGTGCCCGTTGGGGGAGGTTGGACATGCCCTTTGACATGCTCACTCATTCGACCACTGGGACAGCTGGTTTTACCACCTTGAGAACAGGTCTAGGGCCCCTCTGTCCCCAGGCATGGGTCTGCTCACCACAGTGAGTTAGCATGAAGTCCCTCCCTCTTGGCCAGCACCATGGCATGCTGGAACCTCTTCCGGGGAGCCACTGCTTTCTGTGCAAACCAGAGTGTTTGTTTTTGGTTTATACTTCTGAGCCCAGGAGGCCTGGGGGAGAAAGGAGGGCCTGGCCAGCCTGGGTTCCCTAAAAAGCAGCAGCCCGTCCTGGAGCAAGACGGGCATCAGAGTTTATGCAGACGAGTCTTCAAATCCTGATGGTTGACTTTGGGTTAGCCACTTCATGGGTCTGAGCCTCAGTTTCCCCATCTGTCAACAGAAATGGTAATACCAGCAGGCCTGGTGTGAGGATTAGATGAGCAGGGGCTCTTAATCAGTTTTTTGCCTGTGGCACTTCTCTCTCAGGGGCCTCCTCTGGCTCTGCGGCATGCAAGTAGGTGGCTGGCTGGGGAAACGAGTGCATTGATCATTACCATGCTTCCATCATGGAAGGTAGCATGGGCTCTGGAGGGACTCAGGCTTTGGATGCTTCTAGGAGGGTGAGACAGATGGGCTTGGGCACTCATCAACACCCGTCACCCAGGACACAGTCAGGGTAATGCTGCAAGCCTGTCTCCCACAAGTCTCCAAAGCTTTGTGACACTGAGCCTCACTTTGCTCACCTGTACAAGGGACTTAGTGAGCCCTCTCTTTTATGGGGAGACTGGTGGTATGTAGATTCCTGCAGCCTCCTGCCAGGCACTGGGGAGGCATCAGTGAACCAGATTGGCCTCTGGGCCTTGCCTTCTGGTGGGTGCCCTAGCATGAAGTGTCTCCTAAGCTTTCCAAGATGCAAGGGGCTTTGAGACATGTCCAGGCCACAGGCATGTAAACACTGGCTTCTCAGAGTGCTGTGAACACCCGAGCAGCGTCTCTTCACCGGGCTGAGCCACCAGGCCAGAGAGGCGCTGGGTGCCTTTTGTCTTTGTTGATTGATGTTCCGGGGACAGTTTCACCTGTAGTGTCAATGCCTGGCCTCAGTGCACATAGATCTTTCAGGGGTGGCCTTGCCAGGGAGACTTGGGCCACCTATTTATGTTTCAATGGAAAGATTTGCTGCTTTTGCCAAAAACATCCAAATCCTCATTTCACATTGAAGGCATTTCCCAGTGAGAGGCTGCAGATCACTGTGGCAGGTTTGTTTAAGAAAGTGACTAAATGTGATTTCATAAAAGGCAAAGTTAATCTCCGAGGCAGCTTTGTCCTCAGCCTTCCACCCTCTGGCTCCCCTGGTTTTTTTTTTTGTTTTTTTCTGGGTTGTGATACTGCAGCAGGCTACAGTATTTTTATTTTATGTGTGACGAAAGATATTCTTGGCCTTTCTGTTCAGCAACAGGACGAATGGATTTCTTCATTCTAGAAGAAATATGTAAAATAATCCCTTAGAAGTCTAAAGAGATATGTTTGTTCAAAGCATTTAAAATGTTATTTTAATCAAAGGCACAAAACAGTCTACATGCTGTGTCAGCTGAAGGCGACCATCCCATTTTAACAGCACACCATGCGCCTGCCTTTCTAGTTCCCATTCCTCCTATTTCCCTGCCTACTTGGGCACCAACTTTTCTTTTCTTTTCTTATTTAATAAAAAGGAAAGATTAAAGAATAAAACTTCAGTGGCTCAAATGTATAAAGTAATTTAATATGGTGGGAGCATTAATTATTTTAGCTTAATTGAATTCTGAGGACTGCAGTGGTTGCATTTTTGTAGACAAGCCCTGTTTATTATTTCTCTGTGTAGATTAACAGTAAAGGAAACACAGATAACTTTCAGTTATTTATTGTAAAATAAATGTGTCAATTCATGTGTAAAGCAAGCTGCTCAGAGATAATTGAGTCTTTATATTTTAAGAGGGGGACTAGGAATCACGGGCACTTCTCCGCCCGGGCTTCCGGAAACCCGGCCAGCTGCTGCCCACGCTCCTGGCCCCCGGGCCGGCTGTCCCTCCATGCTTCTGCCTCCCGGCCGGGACTCCAATGAGTCCTCCAATCCCTCCATGACCTGCTATTGTCCCCAGGGCCTTGCTGGCCCTGGCCAGTAGCTGGTGAGTGGGTGGCTGTTAATTCTTGGACTCTGCCTCTGGCTTTGGCTGTCCAGGCGCAGAGGAGTCCAGGGTGAGGTGACCTCGAGGGTCCTGGTGGCCCTGAGGGTCCTGCCTTTCCCAGGACCAGCAACCTTCCCAATACCCAGGCAGGTCCCCGCTCTTCCTTGCTACGAGGTGCTTCTAGAAGTGGGGACTCCAGAGACAGACCCGAAGGGGGTTCCTCCCACCCTTAAGGGAGATCCCAGGGTGAGAACTGCAAGCGGATTCTGTCAATCATCACACTAGGTCGTGGACCCCATATCAGCTGTTTCCTCAGGACAGTCAATCTGGAGAGTAATTACTATTAATTTTTATTTTTGGTAAATGATAGAGAAGTGGGAAGGTAGAGGGAGGAAGTTTCTGAAGCTTTGTTTTCTGGAGGGCATTCATTCATTCATTCAGCAACTGAGCACCTGGGACCCTTCCTCCGCCCTGGGTGTCCCCACCTGGATCCCCAGGTAAAGAGCCCCCAGAGGAGGGAGCAGACGTCTGACATGGGGATAATGGGCAGAGCGTGAGCTGGCAGCAGCCCAGCTCTTGACGTGTGCATTCTGGGTCCAGGACCCGGCTCCCTGCTGAGCATTCGCTGTGGACAGAGGGAGGTCCTTGGAAGCTTGTTTCAGGCCTGTCTGGGGATGGGGCGAAGCTGATCAGAGGCAGGGTCTTTAGCCGATGGTCTGACTCAGGGCAGCTATGGTGCCTCTGATACATTGCTGCCTATAGGTTTACATTCTTTATGTTTCTTAAGGTTCCTGCCTGTGGCATCCTCCCTGCCTCTGTGGGGATTTGGGGGAGCACAGGACCCGTCCGTTGGGGGAGCTGAGAGGTGTTCCAGGGTTTGCAAAGGGCACGTGGCGCTGCCAAGCCGTTATCTGGGAGGGGTGTTTTGAGGACGGGTGAGGAGAAAGGGGCTTTCAGGGTGTTTGGGGTTTAAAGGCTGCTGCTGCTGTGTGGGAAAGAACACAGCCCCAGTCAGAGCCCCACCCTGCTCCCTGCCAGCCTCCGGCAGCGACGTGACCTTCTGAGCCGCGGTTTCCTCATCTGTCATTGTGACATTTATGATGAGTGCCTGGCACACGGTGGGGGTAGGTGTGCTGCAAATAGGAGCTTTTCCTGGCGCTCAGCTTTCCCTCCTCCGCGGCGTTTTCAGGCGTTAGAGCAGCTTGTACCGGTCTTCTTGGCACTGAGTTCCTGTCAGGGTTGGGACAAACCTCCACTGGGTTGTGGGACTAAATCCACCATCACAGGCAGTGTCAGCATGGGGGAGACTCTTCCGTCCGATCTGCCTTTTGTTAGGTGACTGTCCCTTGAGGATCTCTTTGCTGGCGGTGCACTCTGGGGAGCTGGCGGGGGGTTTCAGGGTGAGGGAGCACAGGCTTTGGCGTCTCCCGGGTCGAATCCCAGCCCCATCACTCACTGCTGGCCACCTGTGTGAGTCACTTCACTTTTCTGGGCCCACGTTTCCTCGTCTGCACCTCCTTTTGGGTTATGCTGAGGATGAAATGAGGAAGCACCCACCTGGCACAGGTTGGGCCTGAGGCAGATGATCGAGAAGTGGATGCTTCTGGAAAGCCAAGCACAGGAAAGCGTGGACCCTGCTTGGCAGCATGCCGAGCGCGTGCTTTCCTTGGTCATTTAACCTGGGATTGCTCTCACGGTGATTTCCTACAGGTTCCTCTGTATAATTCCCACTTGCTAGTCGCTGAAGGGGAGGTGCTTGATCACCAGGAATTTGGTTTTGTCTGTTATCAGCCCTTCCATAACCAAATGAAGCTACAGAGGGAGGAATGAACTATCAGCTGTCACTCATAAGCCTGCCTCCCTAACCCTGCAAGTCCCAAATGTCAGTTTTCTGGAGAAGTGTGGAGATAGGCAGCAGGTGACAGGAGGTGGCAGATCCCCCTGGGCTTGGAGGTGGCAGGCAGCCCTGGCTGCAGTGCCCCTGCCCACTTGATATGTCCTCATCTGTAACCCAGGGAGGACCCGGGATGTACCTGGGAGATTCTCTTAGCAGGTGGGGCATAGACAGGGTTTGGTTTGGGGTCCCAGTGACCCATTGCTAAGCAAAACGTGTGAGAGGAAAGGACTTCTGACGAGCCCAGGAATTTACATGCTGCTTTGAGAATGTTCTCTCCAGACTTTTAAAAATAAATAAAATAAACGTGAAAAAAAATAGTAGCTTGACCAGTGAGAGAAACGAAATCACTTGCTTGTGCTGGAAACTGGAGATAAACCCCACTTGCAGGTCGCCTTAGAAAACTTGTGCTTGATCTATTTAGAGTTGTTATTTTCCCTTCAAATTAAGATGAGTTAAATCCATGTGTGTGGTGGCATGGATTATCTTTTTTTATTATTAAATCGTGACAGCTAATTATTAGTTCTGTCTGCACCGAGGAATGGTGCGGTGTTCTGTCTGAGGGACATGGCCCTGGGCTCAGGCTGGGGTCTGGGTGTTGGGATGACTGAACAGGGCAGAGTTCGGGCTGGGCTGGTGGGTGGTGGGGAAGAGGGGGCGCTACCTGGTATCCCTCATTGTGCTAGATCCTTTTCTTGGGTTATCTCACTTAATTCTCCAACCTTGAAATATATATTTCTAACCCCACTTTGAATTGGGGCTCAGAGAGGTTAAGGGAGTTGCTGAAGGTCACACAGCAAAGCAGAGTCACACCCGGGTCTGTCTGGTTTCCTTGGATAGCAAGGGGTGTGGAGGATTTTGGGGATGGGTATTCTAACTCTGTCTGTCTGGCTGGTAGGGCCTTGATGGCAGGCACTACCTCTGACCCCATCCAAAATGGTTTTTGGAGCCCATCCCAGATAGGAACCTGTGGACACAGCCAGGAGTCCTCAGACCCCCAGGGACTGTGACCTGCAGTCTGTGGCTTTTGTGTACACTGTCCTGTACTTCCTAATGAGGGCATTGGAGAGATCAGTGATGACAAAGAACGCAGTCCAATGTAAATTCAGGTGCACCTGGGCCGGAATTTTAGATTTTTTTCCATATATTCAATTATTTCTTTTATTTTATATTCACTGTTGTATAGACTTTTCCCCCATACATACAAATTATTTGTTTTATTTTGTGGAATTGTGGTTTTGCCAGGGACTTGCTATGTGACTGTCAGCCAACTGTTCGCCTCCCCAGGTCTTGGTCCCTATAACTGGAGATACACTCCTTGTGTTTTGGGCTTGTTATAAGGTTTGATTCAGACAAGGTATACATAGAACAGGTTCCTGTGGGTTTTAGCTGTTGTTAATAATGCACATCCTACCCGTGGGATCCAGAGGAAGGGTCAGGCTTCCTAGCCTCCCGGAAGGACCTTGCTGCCAACTCTTCCCTTTTCACCTGCTCAGTAACTTGCCTGAGCTTACGTAACTAGTTACTGGCAGAGCTGAGTCCAGACCCCAATTACCTTGAGTCAGGACAGGTGACTTTTTGCCATCCCAGGGTGCCCAGCCCTGTAGCTTGAGGCCATCTCCCCTGGTGGAGTCCCATTTTTCTCAGCTGAGAAAGGGGGTGAGCCCTTCCTGTCCCGCTGGCCTTCCAGGGAGACGGCGGACCCACCTGCCATGTGAACTGTGCAAACCAGCGTCAAGAGTGTGTGCAGCTAAAATAGGTGACATCAGCACCAATTGTAGTTGAAAGTTTTTTGGATTAAAAAAAAGAGACCATACTGGTCACATAAATGGGTGGTTTTTTTTTCCTCTTAAGGTTTGAGGCCTTATTTATAATGTACGTGGTTCCATACTTCCAGCAGTAATTCAGGAAACAGGAGAGAGAGATGAGGTAAGAAAAAGAGAGAAAGGCAGCTGGGCTCCCAAGGGGTGAACTTAACCAACATTCAGCCTGAGTTAATACTATTATTCTTAGTTTGTCTATTTGACAGTAAATAGTTAGTAATTGACTAAAGTTTTTTTAATCACGCATTTGACAGCTTTTTTGGGCGGTTGTTGCTCATTTTCATGCTTGGCTAATGCATTAACCACCAGGTCTAGAATCTGTTAGGAGTGGGTTCTGCTGATAATCTATAGAAATAAGGCTGGCTGTCTGTCACCCCATCTCTTTGGGGTCATCTTTTCACTGAGGAAACAAAGAGATTGAGTTTTTCATAATTTCATGTAAAATTTATGTATTTATTTTTGAGACAGAGTCTCGCTCTGTTGCCTAGGCTGGAGTGCAATGGCGCGATCTCAGCTCACTGAAACTTCTGACTCCCAGGTTCAAGAGATTCTCCTGCCGGCTGCGGTGGCTCACACCTGTAATCCCAGCACTTTGGGAGGCCGAGGCAGGGGGGATCACGAGGTCAGGTGATTGAGATCATTCTGGCTAGCACGGTGAAACCCTGTCTCTACTACAAATACAAAACATTAGCCAGGTGAGGTGGCGGGTGACTGTAGTCCCAGCTCCTTGGGAGGCTGAGGCAGGAGAATGGTGTGAACCCGGGAGGTGGAGCTTGCAGTGAGCCGAGATCATGCCGCTGCATCCCAGCGTTTCTTAAGGCACTCATCAACACCCATCACCCAGGACGCAGTCAGGGTAATGCTGCAAGCCTGTCTCCCCCAAGTCTCCAAAGCTTTGTGACACTGAGCCTCACTTTGCTCACCTGTACAAGGGACTTAGTGAGCCCTCTCTTTTATGGGGAGACTGGTGGTATGTAGATTCCTGCAGCCTCCTGCCAGGCACTGGGGAGGCATCAGTGAACCAGATTGGGCGAAAGAGGGAGACTCCATCTCAAAAAAAAAAAAAAAAAAAAAAAAAAAGATTCTCCTGCCTCCGCCTCCTGAGTAGTTGGGATTACAGGCGCCTGCTTGGCCAATTTTTGTATTTTTAGTGAGGTGGAGTTTTGCCATGTTGGCCAGGCTGGTCTCAAACTCCTGTCCTCAGGTGATCCGCCTGCCTCGACCTCCCAGACTGTTGGGATTACAGGCACGAGCCACCGCACCCAGCCTGATGTTGAATTTAACTCATACTTACTGGATCTTACTTTGTGCCAGACACTACTCTAAAGACTCTGCAGATACTAACTGGTGTAATCCTCCCTGTGACCTTATGACATACTAATATCAGCCCCGCTTTATAGAAGAGGAAACTGAAGCCCAGAGATGTTAAGTTATTTACCCAAAGTCACATAGCGGTGAGTAGGGTCCCAGGGTGTCAACTCTGGCAGTTCTGTTCTTCACTGTGGTCGTAAGTGTGCCCACATTCCCATCCACTCTCTCTGTCCCACGAGGGTGGTAAATCAGATATTACTTTCATTTTGCAGAGGAGGCAACTGAGTCATAGAGAGGTGCCTTGCACAGTTGTCCTGTGAGTCACCGGCTCAGTTATGCCTAGAGACCAGGCTCCCGGGAGGGAGAGCATTAAGAAAAATAGCGAATGCATGCTGGGCTTAATACCTAGGTGATGGGTTGATAGGTGCAGCAAACCACCATGGCACATGTTTACCTATGTAACAAACCTGCACATCCCGCGCATGTACCCCAGAACTTAAAATTAAAATAAAGAAAAGAAGATGGGCTCCTGACTTCCCAGGGAGGCCCTGGGTCTTCACTGGGTCATGTCCCAGGAACCCAGGCCTCATGGGATCCTGTGTTCTTGAACTGGGGCTGGTGCAGGCCCTTTCTGCTCCTGGCTGGGCAATGAGTGATTTCCACTCTGAGGTCGAATCTTGGTGATGGGACTTGGGTTCCAGAGTGGGGTGAAAGAACCAAGACAGTGGGCACCTACCTGTCCTGTACATATCGGTAGTCGCGTGTTGACTGCATTTGGGGAGGAGCTGGCCCCCTCCTCGTCATGAGTTATAGGCAAGTGGCCCTGTTGAGTCCAGAGTGGGGAGAGGCAGACACAGTGGACTCTGGCCTGAGACCTAGAATGGCATCCTACTGTGGCTGGCATGCTGTGTGACCTTGAGCAGACGGATCTTCCCCGTCTCTGGGGCTGAGCCTGCTGGGCTGAAATGTGAGATGGAGCCACCAGTGGTTTCTAACAGCTGCAAGAGCCAGGCAGAAGGTCATGGATTGCCCACCTCGATTCCTTTCCCACCTAGTCGTTTCCCCAACTTTCCTCATTTTTCACATTAATGAGACTTAGGAGTCAGTTTTCTCTGAAGAAATTGGTGGTGAATATGAAAACTGTTAGATTGAAAGCTTAGGTCTTTCTGCCCCAGGCTGTGAAGATCCGTCTGGGAGAATTTGGTCCACTCACTGTGAGGTTAACAGTTCAAGCTCAGAGCCCCTCATGTGACCAGGCCCTGTCCCTAATGTCCCTGTGTGGTTTGGCATTCTTTTCTTTGTGATGAGTGTACCCTGAATTGTATAAACCTTGGGCCCTGCAAGATCTGGACCCACCGTGGCCCAGAGCCTGCTGGGGGTGGCCAGTGACCTCTGGGCACACAGGGAGTGGGAGCCTCCTGAGGGCAGGGTGTGATCAGGACTTGTGAGCCTTGAACTGGACCCAGGGAAGAAGAGGCCTTGCTGGAGAAGGCAAGGCACCCTAGGCTTCATTTTATTTATTTCTTTAAGTTTTCTTGATGCCTTCTTGCTGGTCTGCTCGACTTGGTCTGTAGGGCCCTGGGGTGTCTCAAAAGGAGGAATCTGTGCTGAGGGTTGGGAGAGGAGAGCAGGGAGGGAGGGAGGGAGGTGGGACCCCTTGATGAACCCCAGGTCTGGGAAAGCATCTGCCCCTGGCTGCTCAGACAGCTGGGAAGCTGGGACCACAGACTTCTCTGGGCGGAAAAATAGTAACAAAATAGCCTTTTTGTTGGAGGTGAAAAGTCAGACTACCCCACTCCTGGTGTGGAGAGAAGGCAGCTATTCAGATGCACCAGCCAAGGGCAGGGTGAGCCCCCCAGCCCAGGACAGCCTGCTTGGTCTCTAAGCCAAGGCAATATTTGATCAGGGCTGTTTTCCCCCATCCCCTGCCCTGGGGGCTGAGAGCCTGGGCAGCTTCCATGGCCTTCAGGTTGGGGGAGTAGACACAATCTCAAAGGTGCAGGCATACAGGTGCGTGGGTCAGAGTCTACTCAAGATGAATCCAGAGGCACAGAGCCCTAGGGGCTGGTAGCCCCAGTGCCTAGGCTTTGCCTCTAGTGATATGGCACAGACGAAGCCATCTGTCGAGACCACAAGAGTGTCCAGAAAACACGGGTCTACCTCCTGACGAAGGCAGGTGCCAAAGGCACCCTGGAAAGGAGTGGAGAAGGTGGCTTTATTTCAAAGTCTTTTTCAGGGCAGAGCACATCTTCTGGAGAGTGTAGCCAGCCAACCAGGGATTCCAGGCTCCTCCCTTGGGGTTTGAGGGCAGAGACTGGCTGTCCTGGGCTCAGAGAGACAGCAACTGTCTGAATTCTTCTCTGTTCAGGAGAAAATGGGACAAACCTTCAGCGACTCCTTCCCACCTTCAGCAGCTGGCTAAAAACTGTTGACGTTGGTAAACCCAGCAAAACTAAGTTTTCCTGGGGCTGGAGCTGGTTCTTTTCTCCTCCCACCTCAAGTTCAAAGCCAGCCAATTAAGAAAGCTAAACAGTGTGGTCTTCTCTCTGCATCATTGGCTTGTAAAACTTTCCCTGCAAACTAGGCGACTTTATTTGTTGGGAAAACGAAGTATGTAATTTTCCTGACCTGGCCTTTGCTTTGGGGAGACGGGGAAAGAGAGAGAGAAGTAATTTCCAGAAACAGACGGCCCCGAGGAGCAAAACAAGGTCCACACTCCAGCGTCAGGGCAGCGTAGACTGCAGCGCGGTGGTCGGGAACGCTGAAAACAGCGTGTTGCGGAGAGGCGGGACGCGAGGCCCCAGGCTGCGAAGTCCTCTGGGGCCTGGGTCACTGTCTGCGGGGTGGACATCGAAGTCCTCCTAATTCTGCTTCTGAACCTCTGGGCGCCACCTGCCTCCCCACTACTGCAATTTTCCGGTTTCCTCGACGATTGCAACTTGCAAGTCTCCTTTCGCTTCCTTCCATCTTCAGCAGCCCCTTCTCAAGCTTGGCCTCCTCCCCTCCCCGCGACGGTGCCTATCCCGAGCAAATCATAACCATCCCCTCCGCCGCCCGTGAGACGGCCTCCCCCTGCCCGGCCCGCAGGGGACTCAGGCCCTCCGAGGGTTCAGTGGTTGGGGTCTATAGCCCCTTTCATTGCCACACCGGAGAACACAATGGCCTTCCCTGAGGCCAGGGGCGCAGAGCTCCGCGGGGGCAGCTGCATCTCCCCGGTCCCCGCACCCGGCACGGCGCGGACACTTTGGCAACTTCAAAACTGCGCGGGGGCCTCCCCTGTGAGCGGTGCCCCTTTCCCGGCTGGCCCTGGCCCGGTCGGG
>NW_012104253.1:5078039-5089796 GCF_000951045.1 Mandrillus leucophaeus
CAGCAGCCCTGCGAGCACGCCCCTGGCCTCGGGCCAGCCCCCTTTCCTTGCAGCCGGCGGAGATGGATGGAGGCGGAGACCCAAGGTCAAGGGCGGGGAGCCAGCCGGCCCCGGGCCCCTTTGTGCGCACGGGGCCGCCCCTCCTCCACCAGTCGCCTCCTCTCTGGCCCTTGGGCGCTCTCCCGGGTGGGTGACCTTCCCGGGCATGGGGAATGTGGAAGTGGTCCCCTCCCCGAAACCGCTCCGCGCCAGTCAGGTCGCCTCGCCGGGTGGCATTCTTCCCGGGTGCTGGGGGCGCACGGGGATCTCTCTTCCGCCCGCCGCCATTGCCCTGATGAGTGGTGCCGTCTTCCTCAGCCCACCTTGGCGGGACAGAGCGGGCGGTTCCCGGGATCCAGGTGAGGCCGGGACGGAAGGAGCCTCCGGGAGTTCCCTTGCACAAAAATGTGATCATCCAGGGGCAACAGCCCCATCTCAAAGTGGGGATTTCGTGGGGACCTTATTTTCTTCCCGAGTGGGAGGAGAGTAAACCCGCTTTTCTCAAGGACAAAAGTGTTTTCCCAATTGTGTGGGAATGGAACCCTCCACTAGAGTGGGACACCGAAGCTCCTGGAATCACAGGGATTTAATGTCAGTCCTCCTTCCAGCCTGACTTCTCTTAGGGTAACCCCTTCCAGCAAGAATTTGTATGCAAATCGTCACCTTGCTAGGAGTCTCTAGTTTTGTGTCTTAAAAATTGGCCTCCAATTGTTTAAAGCACTTCATCGGGCCCTTAAAGGTCCAGAGAAGCAGTGGTTGGACGCCCAGCCTGTCCACCACAAAGCTCTTGAGAAAATGTTCAAACATTTTCCCAAAGTTGTTACTCTGGAAATAAAATTGTCTGCTGTTCGCCTGTAGCCGATTAGAAGTTTACCTTCACTGTGACAGCTTTTCCAGGCTAGGATTGGAGCCACATCTCTATTTTCCATTTTTCAGAAATAAATCTGAACCAGGCAGAATAGATTTGCTATAATAAGAGTCAAGGTAGTTTTAAAAATATGCGTATACATATATGCTTATAATATGAAACAGTATATTACACTTGCTGTGCTCTCAAGGCTACAGTATTGTGTAAACGGCACCATCATGGCGTTTTGAGTAAGAGTTGATTTTAAAATCTCAGATTTAGCTAACCCGGACTTTGAGCAGCCAGCTTTTCTGGTGGAGGAATCTGAAGGCATTTGTCAATTTATTTTTTGAAAGGCCTCCGGAAAAGGTAACAAATTCAACACTTGGGAGCTCAAAGCTACTGCCAGTCCTGGACAGGAAGGTTTTCATATCTGTCTGAACTTGCTCGCTGATTTCTCAGACGTCCATTTATAACAGTTCTAACAAGATAGAATCTGCCTTTGAATATCTGTAAATACGGGTGAAGATCACAATCCAGCACTCATAATGGTCCAAAACGAACTGGCAGATTCTCGTGTTTGATTAGTATTTATGTTACCGGATTCCTTTACAGAAAGAAAGATGAAACGCTAATTTTGTGTGTGTGTTTGAGGGGCCCCATCCTAGGTCTCTGCAGTTCATTTAAAGGGATGTACATTTTAGGATTTTTGGAGACCAGGGGTGTGTATGTTGGGAGGGGCGGGTAGTTGTTCATGTTTTGCTTGAAAGACAGGTGACCTGTGGTTGGCTGAAGTATTGGCTGGTACAGTGACGGGGAGGCTGACTTTTCATTTTCCTTTTCTTTATTTTGACGGCTCAACAGTGATCAGAATTACGCGTGATTTCTCCCTCTAGGTTTGGGCTACGGCTTGGACAGTGTGGTGGAAGGCTCTTGCTCAGGATCTTCCTCGAGGAAAACTGGTAGCCCCCAGGGTGCTCTGGCGTCTTTGCAGGCCACACACTTTCTGTGCCTGAGTGGCAGGGTGGGCTGCCCTGCAGTGTGTGGTTCCAAGCCCTGCCATGTGTCTGTAGGGCACTTGCCTTGCTTTTTTTTTTTTTTTTTTTTTTTTTTTTTTAGGAGCAGTGTGTGGAAGATTTGCCTGAAAATGGGGGGTTCTGTCAGCTGGATCATGTTGAAATACCAGTGCAATTGGTAGCCAAAGGGATCCTGGAGAAGCCTCCTTCGGAGGTGCTGTGTTAAGCATCTTCAATTTTATTGCTTTGAGAAATCTGGATTTTCGTATAGGATTTCCTACAAGGGTGGCTTCCGGAGTGGCACCTGAGTCCTGCTTAGAGGTTCAATAATATTTGTTGTTGCTGGAGCGTCAGGGGCCGTCTCCCTGCTAAAGCAGCAGAATCTAGAGGTTGGCCTGTGGTGTGGGGCAGTCTCAAATGCATTTACTTCCTAAACAGCCCAGGGCAAACCAGTTCATCTGTTAGTTTCTTCATCTATAAAATGGGGCTAGCCAATTGTTTACTTCCCTGTCCCTGTTCAGATATGAAAACAAACCCGTAGGTAGGAGTGAAGCAATTGCTGATTTCAAAGACATCATAAAAATGGAGAACTGTTATTGTTCAGTCCATGGGGGCAGGGTGACTGATTTGCAAAAGGGAAAGGAATCAAATAGCTACTTGTAGAGGGTGTAATTTTTTACTGCAAGGAGGAGGAATTAGGGGCTTTGGGAGGAGGTTTATGTGGGGAGGGGGGCGCTTGGGTTTTCAATTTAGTAACCGAATACCAATAGGAAACTCCCCCCTTCCCTATTCATTTTAGAGGACTGTTCCCCCGCCCCAGCTCCTTGTTATTGTTGGGATTGTCACGTGATTCAGAATCTTGACACTGAATAGTGTCACTGTTGACCTTAACCCGAATACCCCAGAAAAGGTGTTTTTCCTGATATTTGGTCTCAGGCCCCAGAAGGAGAGTTGCTGGACAGGGGACATACGGACTTGGATTGGGGAGGAATGCATACAGCAAGCAGTCTTTAAATGCACAGTCTTGCTAGGTGCCGGTGAGGAAGGAACTCAAAGTGGACCGGTGAGGAAATTCTCACTGCCTCTCAGAGCTCACAAAAATTGGTGCTCATCCCCATGGAGCACGTAGCTAGCTGCTATGAAATGGTACCTTCACTAGGGAAGCCAGAGGGCCTAAGTGTCCTGTTGGGGCTCCATTTTACTTTTTGGTTGTTGCTTTTCTTTGGAAGAGGCCTGGTTTCTTTTTCCCAGCTAAAGCTGGATGACTTGAATTAGATTTTTAATAAAATAACCTCTGGCAGGGCCCAAAACCTCTGGATTAGTCTTGTTAGTTAGGAAATACAGAAGCTTTCTTTATGTATTTGGTTTGTTCACCCTGGCTGGGCCAAGACTTCGGGACGGAGTTGTGGGGTAGGGGTGGGAGGGTGTGGCCCTCTCCTTTCTCCGTGGGGGCCTTGACCCAGCCCCTGTTCACTGGCAGTGGGTCTGGAGTGAGGAACGGCAGATACCCGGAGTCTGCGATGGTGCAGGCTTAGAGCCAGGAACTGTCTGGTGCTTCTTAATTGAATACAGATCTAAGTAAATTCCACGTGGGCATGCAAGGCTGGGCAAGGAAGGTAGTGATATTCCCCTCTCCACGGCTGGACTCCTAACCCAACCTGACGGGCCTCTCCGCCCGTCGCTGTACCCAGCCCACATGGTTTGCGAGAAAAGGTAGGGAAGCAGGGGGACAAGATCACGCAACGCCCATGTAAATACTGTCTGTATGAACTGGGTCTTCCATCTTTTGTTAGTGGCAGCTCGTTAATTAACCAGCAGATTAGTGCTGCCTTCTTTTGACACACGCATGTATTTTGGGGTAGAGGATTCTTGTTCTCCTAAAACTCTGAACCCAACCGTTCAGGAAGTCTCCCTTCAGCGCCGCCTGTGCCTGCTCCCTCTCCCCCCATGTCCTCCCCGCTCCCCTTTTCCTGTCCCCTTCTACCCACCCTTTCCTTAAACCCAAGTAGGCTTGTAGTCGAGTGGAGGACAGACACGTTAAACACAGCTAAATAAATCATGTTTACGCTTGGCGTTCTCGGTAGTGAAAAATCTGTTGGCTGTTTTTACTTCCTTATTTCTCAGCATTTGCTTCCTACCTGCTTTTGAGCACATGCCCAGAAATAGTAGTTTTGTCAAATGAGGGGATAATGCCAGCCAGCCTTTCTCGCTGCCAAGGAAGCTGCTGGATTTTGCAAAACAGAGTGACTTTTTTTAGTGACACTGATGTTTTTTTCAAAGAAATTAGGATGTAGAATAAGGATATTAAAATGCACTTAGGGAAGGGGAAAAAAGCGACGTGGTCACCCCTGCAGCACAGGGACAGCAGGTTTAGAGAAGAAAGGTCTCATTTTTGTTTGCATTTGGCCGCTCCAAGGGCAGGAGGCAGCTGTCAGAGGCGGAGGAGCTGAGTCAGGTTCCCTTCGTCTCAGCCCCAAGACTTAATTTTCTCTGCCATTTTGGTGATGTGGTGCGAAGATTTTTTTTTCTTTTTCTTTTGGGTTTTGTGTCTGTTTAGTCTCTGAGGCCTCCTGAGCGATGCTTGCTGCCTTCTTCCTCTGAGATTACAGCTAGATTCTCGCCCCGATCAGGAATTGGAGCTCGTTGGGATCCTAGCTACACTATGATTGCTTATGTGTGAGAGTGGCCCCGGAGGCCTCCCCGCCTCTGGGCTCTTACCTACGATGTTGTTTTGGGGTATATTTCATGATGGGGTGCTGGGCAGAGAACTTCCTGGATAATTACAGCCTAACAGAGGCTGTAGATTTTAAAAAAACAATAAAAAAACAGTTTCAAAACCAAGTAAGCGGCATATAAATACTGGGCACTCCTGTAGGGAGAAGAGGCTTGCCTTATCGCGGAATCTTTGCAGAGTTTCTGCAGTAAATTCTGTCTGAGGTCCAGCACATCAGCTCTGTTTCAAAGACAGCCGAGGAAAAATAAAATTACAACAAAATCAAAGTCAGCGTGCTATGATTTCCCCCAATTTCTAATGGGAATACTCTGCAATAGAAATGATATTTCCATTGAGGACTGCGCTGCCGGTTTCTTTAATTACATTAAATAGCGGTATAAACCTCAGCTGAATGTAAACCTCTGTTACAGCGGCGTCTTGAGCGTGGCTGGATGAATCGGAAGGAGCAATGTTACTAGTGTTAATGTGCTAACAATCTTTATTAAATGAATCCCGTGAAGTGTTAATTTTTACAAATTTTGTTGTGCACACACTGCACGTCACCGCTAGTGTGTTAGGAGATGAAAACAGATTTCACGTCAAAAAATAAGTAAGGAGGTGGCTGTCAGACTGTTCCCTTAGAGGAAAATTTGTGATTTTTGTCATCAAATGTTACCTGTGCTGAAAGGAAGGCTTACAATATGTATATTAAATGCCATCTACCTACAGAAAACGCAGTTAAAGGAACTACTTTGTTGAAAGTAATTACAGGCCTGTTCAATTTTTTAGTCAGTGACATTTCAGACTTGGCTTAGGAACATAAAGAGGCCATAGAAAGATTTTGTTCTTATGTAATGCAAAGCACTGAACCTCAGTATTCTGTAAGTCCATTAGGAAAAGGGAAAAAGAAATGAAAGGGAAAAAAGAGATTTAATCATCAACAAAACCCAGGGGAGAGCTGGATTTTTTTTTTATTGCAATAGTAGAAATCAATTGTCTATAATTCTATTAAATGCAACCCAAAACAAAATGTGCATTTAAACTATAGCAGGGTCCTCCTTTTTACAATTTGATTTCTTCTTTCTTTCTCTTTCTTTCTTTCTTTCTTTCTTTCTTTCTTTCTTTCTTTCCTTCTTTCCTTCTTTCCTTCTTTCCTTCTTTCCTTCTTTCTTTCTTTTTAACCTTCTACTAACCAAGTTTATTTCTGTTCCATCTGAAACAAAAAACCCTGCTGGCCCTATGGTTGTCTGTTCCCTTATTGCTCAGGTAGAGTTTTATGGTCTGATCTTAAAAAGGTCGATGATGCTTACATTCCTCATATCCATGACTCCATCTGCACCTGAAATTTCTGCTCCCTTCTTTGGCTGCTTTGGGCTTGAGTCATCCCAATAACCTCCTTGCTGGGCACTCCGTTTTCTTTATGTTCTTTTTATTGGCTGTGCTGTTTATTTTCATTCTTAATTCTCCGGGATTCTCGCAGCTTAGCCTTCCTCCTCCTGTTTATTCCACTGCACTGTCTGCGCATGGCCATTGAGCAAAAGCCAGCACTGGAGTTTGTGGGACCTTGGAACCACAACTTCCTGAACTCCCCAGTTTGTAAACATGTTTTATAGAGGGCCACATTCTTAACACGCGTCAGGATTCAGTGTTTTCCGGGTCATTCCTCAAAGGTCAGGCACAGTGGATGCCGAGGGGATAGAAAAAGGTGTCCTTAGTTTAAAACTCACTATAGGCACCCAATCTGAAGATGAGTTTCCTGGTTTTTGCCTTGTGTGACATGTGACTTCTATCTTAACTGTGTATTTCCACTCCCACCCCCAGCTCTAAATTAATGAAGAAATAGGAACGTATCTGAGGGATGCCTGGCCAAGCTTGTCATTGGAGTCTGGCCCCTAAGTTCTGTCTGGGAAAGGGCTACAGGGTCCCAACCCTAAGTCCTACATTCTTTATGCTTGGAATCCAAATGATTTATCTAACAACTTTACTTTGGTTTGCAGCCTGCCCTCACTCCTCATCGAGTTATGCTTCATGCACATGACATGTAGGATACTGTTTGTGGCTCTGGACGCAACCAGAGAGAAAATTATTGCAGGATCTTGAATTAAATTGTCTTAGAAAGCAGAGACTGCTGAAGGTTGAAGCAGCTACCACATCTCTGATAAGAATATCTAAATTGGGAGGAAAAGGGGCAATTCCTCTGTTAGGTATTGACTGGCTGATGTTGCTGGTGAGATTTAGAGAATCTCTCAGTTGCAATTTGTCCTTGGCGTCTGTGGACTCTGGTTGGATGCACGCAAGACATCTTAACATGTGCACATTGCTGATAGATGAGTGTTTGTGTGTGTATGTGCATATGTATGTGTATATAGAACCTCTCTTATAGGTAATAGATGTGCATACGCACATTTTTCTTACCAGTGCGACACATGGCTTCACCTTCTGTTGTCCTCAGGTCTGCCCATTCTCGGATGGTGGGCCCCAATTTGGTGGACCCTGCCTGCCTGAGGTCACCCGGAGGAGTTATATTCATTTTTGTATCTGTGTCCTGAAGCCGTGTTGCATAGGAGCAAAGGAATGATGAGCATCCCGGCTGGAGGACAAGTGGTTGTGGTTTATTTGCATTTCAGTAGTTAGGAGCATGGCAGGATTTTCCCCGAGAGACAAGCAAAAGAAGAGTCCAAGCTGCGTGTCCCTCACCGTGCCCCCCTACCCCCTGCAGATGCCCACTTAGGGGCTGGAACGGCCAGCCCCCTCCACCTCCGTGGTTCACAGAAGATGGCTGAGGGATGCCCTTCCTCCCCAGCAACATCTGAAGTGTCCTCTGCTCCCTCACAGGGGCCTTGGTGCTGGAATTTGTGATGTAAGCTCACCAGTCCTTGGGTCAGGGTGCAGAAAGCGGATTGGCAGCCCTGGAGTATTTCAGCGGCCTGCGTCTTGAGGAAACTGGAGTTGGCAGTCAATGACACAGGTGCTTTCGGACCTGGGGAAGGGGTGTGCCCAAGCCTGCCTGCTTCTAAATTGCAAGAGGCAGCTACTGGGGAGGATGTTCCCTTTCCAATCTCTGGTGGAAGGCGGAGAAAGGTTTCGGTAGTGTCGTTGGGGGACACGATCACTCCTTTGCTCTGCCTCTCCATTTTCTGGGATGAGATTTCGGAAGTGCTCCAAGAGGAGGAGCTTAGAATAGGGCAGCCTGGCTCAGGGTGCTCCCCGAGGTGTGCTTCTAGTCTCCCTCATGGCCGAGCCTTCTCACGGTGGGTGCAGAGTGATACCCTGGTGGCCACACAGGGTTGTGGGTGGCCTGTGGGGATCTCTGGATGGTCATTTGTGGAAGTGATGGTAGAAGTGGTCTCAAGCCCAAAGATGAGCAAGTTGCCCATGTTCCTGGAGGCCCCTGGCGAGCCCACCTCACTTCTTACAGCCTGGCACCCATCAATGACCCTCTCTGGGTCCATTAGGGCCTAGATGGTTGATGAGGGATGCTGGACAGGCTCTTTCACCTGCATTTGAATTCTTACCGTCCTCAGCCACCTGCAAGGACTGCTGTCTTTCAGCCAGCTGCCCGCGTAGAGGCCAAACGTAGGTTCGAACTGTTTTTATGTCTCCTGTGTAATGACCCCGAAGGAACTCTTTAAACACAGCTGTGCAAACCCTTGTGAGACCTGATTTTCCCTTTTCGTTGCTCTTCTTTCCAAGGACACCTACATGTTCACCCCCAAACCAAAACCCATGGCAGCAAGGAACTAGAGATCTGTAATGGCCATCGGGTGCCCAGACAAAACAGTGGTGTCTGATGGAGAATGAGAATCCAGGAGTGGGAGGTGGGGCCTGGGGATCCCTGTCGCCCTGCCTGGCATTTCTAGGTCCCCCAAATGCTCCGGGGCAGTGAGCTGAGCCATGTGGCACACCCAGTCCCTGTCTGGTCCTGCCTTGGGGACCCAACCTAGACTTGCAGCTTTTCATAGTATCCCGCCTGTTCACTTACATGCTTGGCTTTCCTTTCTGCATTATGATGATGATGATTGTTGGTATATATTTACAATGAAATGGAAAACAAGTTCCAGTCATTGCTGGTTCCTAGACCTTCATAATTAAAAGTTAAAAAAAACTTTGGGAGGCTGAGATGGGCGGATCACAAGGTCAGGAGATCGAGACCATCCTGGCTAACATGGTGAAACCCCGTCTCTACTAAAAATACAAAACATTAGCCAGGCGAGGTGGCGGGCGCCTGTGGTCCCAGCTACTCTGGAGGCTGAGGCAGGAGAACGGCGTGAACCCGGGAGGCGGAGCTTGCAGTGAGCTGAGATTGCGCAGCTGCACTCCAGCCTGGGCGACAGAGCGAGACTCCATCTCAAACAAAACAAAACAAAACAAAACAAAAACCTAAAAAAAGAAATGAAATAATAACTGTGGAGTGAAGGAATTTATTTTTTGAGTCGCCCCCACCCCCAAAGACCTGTGTAGCTCTGAAAGTGAGCAGACGAAGAAGGCTCCCCTAAAATTGTTCTTCTCTATTCCTGCTCTCTCAGCCACTCCCCCTCTACACCCTCCACAACCCCCCCAAAAAAAGGGAATTGAGAGAAAGACAAATGATGAGAAGGCCGGTCTTGTCAGGTGAACGCCCAGTACCTGTCTCATTTAAGGTAGCACTCCACTTCTTTCAAATAGGAAACTGCCAAAATGGATGTCATGGGCTGCTAATTAGATGTATTTTAACTGCAGGATCATTTTACCAGCTAATACTGTTATTATGTGCTTCAGTGTGAACCCATGGTGGAGCTGTTAAAATATGAGCGTGCAGTCTTAGCAGACGGCTCTTGGAACTGTTGGGTTGGGTGGAGGGGCTTTTCCTTACGGCTCTGAAGATCCCCGGGCCAGGCCCTGTGCTGAAGGTCTGCACCCTTTCAGCTTCTCAAGAGGTGCCCCCTGCTCTCCCGAAGACCATCTTCTCCTTGTGTTTAGACCAGGGCCTGAGCCTCCAGGAGGCCTGAGCTCTCCAGTGTCACATCCCCTCCCCTCTAGACATCAGGGTTCCCTCTGGACCAGCCTGGAAGTGCCAGATGACCACAGTTCATTCCTACCCAGAACAGGCAGGCCTGAATCTCACGCATTGGGGTTTTCAAGTCTGTGCTGGCTTCTCCTCCATCTTCCCTCTGTAGCAAACCGGAAAAAGAATCCTAATTTCCCGTTGGGGTGGGAGAAGATGAGCTAGGATCAGGATAATGATTTTTAAATGCGAGCCAGGCATTTGACTTCATGTTATTTCTTTTCCCCCTCACCCTCTTAATACATAGCATTTTTTTCTATCATCCTTAAGACAAAGTAGCTGGCAAAATATTTAAGTGATCAGAAAGAAATATTTTTATTTGCCCGCGTGCGAATTGGGTTATCTGCCTATCTTGTTTATGAAATTTGGCGCTGCCTTTCCTGCACAGTGCGTTCGCCTCTCAAATCTTTCCCGGCTCCCATTTCCATATTTCTGCGTGCTTGTTCTTTGTTAATCACTTGGCAAGCGCTTATTTGAATATTAAAAATTTCTTTAATCATCAAAGGCAGGAGCACAGTCTCATGAATATTCATATTTTTCCCCCTCCTCAGACTGAATTCTAGTTCATTACCCTGCAGTAAAAGCCAAACAGCCATCAATCGCCCTCATTACAGGCTCTGGCGTTTTGATTGGCTGCCTGCTGCCCAGAGCTTTTTTTTATTTTTTTAATTTTTTCCCCCTTCTCCTATGAGCTGTCTTGTACCTGCCAACAACCAAAGAAAGAAAAAAAAAAAAAATCAACAATGCAAGAATAAATTTCTCTGGTTGGAAAACAACTTTGCAAACTTGTCAAACAGTCCTTGTGGCTTGCTGCTGCCACCGCTGTAGCGTCCACCAGCGCCACCTCCTTCCCCCCCGCCGTCCTTTCTTTAAAAAAAAAAAAAAAAAAGAAGCCCAAGATAAAAGAGGGGGGGGAGAGAAAAATAAATAAATAAATAAAAAGGGAGAAACTTGAGCCTCAGAGATGAATATTTGTCAAGAGAGTTGACGTAAGTTTCATTTGCATAATGACTTTGTACTTCTGCATTAATAAAATTTGCATATGAAGCCATGTTAATTACTCCTGATCATGCTTTTTGCATTCATGCATAGTAATTTTCTCCGACTTGTGAGAATTAATGTCTTGGCATGGGGGGAGGGGGCGCGGGGACTGTCAGGTTCCCTTGCCAGTGTCCCTCACTCACGCGCGCTGCCTCCCTGGCTGTCTCCTTCCTTGATCTATGACTCATTTCTGCACTATCAGTAGGAGTTCTCAGCTTAAAAAAAAATGTATCAATTGAAACGCACCAGTAGGGAGAAAAATACACGTCTCCTGCACAGTGTCTTCCAGACCACCTCTCTCTAGCTCTGAACATGGAATCTGTAACCCTCCCATTTGGGAGGGGACGCCCCAGAGGCTTCAGGGGTGGGAAAGGCTCGAATTCCCCCCAAAACAGGGCTGGGGCTTTTCCAGGCGTTTTTGTGTCTCCACGCTCCTTGGCGGTGGGCGTGTTCGCTGGGTGAGTGCGCATGTGTGAGGAACGGAGCCGGAGCATCTGCAAAGTCCCTCTAGAAGAGAGACGGGTGACAGACCCCTGTGGAATGCTTAAACCCGTGAAGGCATCAAGAATGAGCTTATCTGTCATTGCCCTGTTTTGGAGCCTAAGAAGCGGGATTTTAGGGGCCTTATATTTAGACTTTTTTTTTTTTTTTTTTTTTGTGCATAGACCTCCAAAGAAAGCATTTTTTTAGGAGTGTCTTGCAGGTCTTTGTAGGGTGATTTGCTGTGTTCAGAGCACATTCTCTTGCTTTCTTTGCTGGGCAGTGATGATGCCTTGGAAAGGACCGTAGGGAGTGGGGAAAGTTTCAGAATGAAAAGTAAGAGAATGATAGTGACTATTTGGTGAGTGTTTCCTGGATCCCTGGCTCTAGCTCAGTGCTGACCTGACTCTTCCTTTAAAGTTGAGGGAGCTGAGGCTCTGCGAAAGTGACTCACCTTTGGTCACGAGGCCAGGAGACTGCCAAGGAGGAATTTGAATACAGTCCTCTGGCTGTGAGGCCTGGGAGCTCTGGTGGCTTCCTCTGTGTGTCTGTGGGTGCATACCCTCCCCACCCCCCC
>NW_012104253.1:5089846-5095276 GCF_000951045.1 Mandrillus leucophaeus
CAAGGACTCCTTAAGTGCTTTCTGGATTTCCCAGCTACACTTTTAAAGGCAAATAGCCCTCCTCTGAGGAAGGGTGGGGGCTGGGAGGTAGCCTAGGACAGGTACTGAGGCTGTTTTTTTTTTTTTTAAGTTAAGATTCACCGGATGTAAAATTGACCATTTTAAAGTGTACAATCAGTGGTTTTGAATCTGTTCACAATGTCGTGCAGCCGTCACTCCTGTCTAAGTCCCGAGCATTTTCATCACCCCCTAAAGAAACTCCATACCCATTAGCCACCCCTCCCACCCCTACCGGCTCCCCCCAGCCCCTGGCAACCACTGCTCTCTGTGTCCATGGATTCGCCTCTTCTGAACATTTCGTATCCATGGAATTATGCAGTATGTGGCTCCTTTCATCACTTTGGGCGTTTGCAGCAGCTTCAGATTTCTTGAGTTGCACCTTTGGGAAGGGCTCTGGGTTTAAGCTGCCCCATGGGGAAACCTCTCCCAGGGTAGAAGGTGCTCTGGGAGCCCCAGAGAGGCCCTGCAGAGCTTGGGATTAGAAGCCTCTCTCCCGGCTGCCCCGCTCCCCTGCCTCAGTTGAGCCGGCCCCTGGAGCAGGTGCACTTCAGCAAGGTCAGAATTCCTAGTGAGGCTCTGGGGAAACCTGTCCAGGGCAGCCTAGCCTCTGATCCCTATGCAGGGAGCAAAACGTGGTGTGTGATATCGCCTTTACAGACCCTGGCCTGAGCCCCACCTTGCATGTTTCCAGGAGAAGGGGGTGGCCAGATGCCTGTTTTCTACCTGCTCTGCAACTGTTCCTCCCATCACGGAGGCAGAGTCAGCTCCTTAGCACCTGGGACATCCCTTACCAGGCCTCCAGGTGCTTCTGCTGGTTTCTCAGTCGTGTTAAATGGTGCCGGCTGTGTCGTGGCCTCACCCAGAACCCAGGGACCAGAGCCTGGGATTGGCCTTTGCAACTTCCAATGGCTGGATTGAGCCCAGGGATCTCAGACTTCCGCCCACCACGTGGCCCTTGCTCTAGAGATCCCAGGACCCCCGGTCCCGTACCCAGCTGCAGCCCTAGAGGGAAGCAGAGCATTGCGGGCTTTGGGGACACAACTGGGTTCCAGTCTCAGATCTCCCTGAGCCTCAGTTTTCCCCCAGTGGAATGTGGATCTCTGCTGAGTGAGGTGGCCGTCATGACGATGGATGACCCAGAGCCCTCGGTGGTCTGCAGGGAAGGCCTACAGAGGGATTTGAGACCATGTGTGGACAGGATCAAATGCAGCGTCCGGTGCTGGGAGCTTCAGGCTAGGGCAGGCTTCCAGGAGGAGGCGGGTCCTGACCTTCCTTGAGGGACGTCACTAAATCTAGCATGGCTTTCCCATCAGCATCTGAGGCTGAAACCGTTTACTGGTTCCTCAGCCACATCCTTCCAGGGCTATCCCCAGCTCAGAAATACCCTGGGCCCTAGGCCTAACCTAGTATGAGGTCTTTGTTGGCTCAGAGGGGTCCGAGCAGTGTTAGTGTTAGCTTTGACCTCTTGACGGGACACTGACAGCTTGCAATCCCTAAGCAGGGGGTCTTCTTAAATGCCCTGATGCCTTGATCCTGGATAACCCATGTTTTAGAGGAACCAGCGCTGCAGAGAAAGAACCCTGGTTCTGGGGCCAGACAGCTGGGGTTTGGATGGGGCTGCTGATGCCTGCAGTTTTCTGCAGTCACGCCATCAGTTTCCTGGTCTGTGTAATGGGTGTAATGGGTATTCTAAGCCACAGCCCCCGTCAGTGTGTTAGGAAGTTCAGTCCAATGAAGGCTGACAGGCTCCTGGCTCATGGTGGCTTGCGGGATCCCGTGGCTCTCCTTGCGATGGGGGAATCCACGTGGGGGCCCTGGAGTGGGCAGACTCCCACCCATGCAGACCTGTGCTGGGCCTCCCTGGCAAAGCCGGCTGGGCCCAGCTGCCCATCCTCTTGTTGACGTTTCCTTTTTGTCTTTCTGATGCTTCCCTGCTCAATTATTTACCCAGGGAATTTGGGCTTCTTCACTTGTGGTTTTGGCAAGGGCTTCACACAAATGTTTTGCCCTGGTGGTCCCTTAGCCATTTAAGATAAACGGCTAAATCAAACGCAGGCCTTGCCGCGGAGCTGAGCGAGCTGTGGGGCTGGGCAGAGGCGGGGTTGGCCCTGGCCCTGTGTCCTTGCTGTCACATGGCGGGAGGCCTCCCAAGCCAGGCCGAGACATTAGGAGGGGGTGAGCAGCGTCAGGGCTTTCTTGGGGTGTGGTGGGGGGTGTGAACCTTCTGAAGGGCACTGGGGCTTGGATGCAGCATGCTCGGTGCTGGGGGCTGGAGAGAGCCCCCAGCTGGTGGTCTGCCCGGCAGGAGGCTAACAGTGCCAGACACCTGGAGGCGGACCTGAGGTGTCCCGGGCCTGTACCAACAGCCCATCCTGATATAGCAAATGGGAGGCTCCGCGCTTCCCAGCTCTTCCAGGGAGGGGTAGCCCGAAGTTTTGGAAACAAATCCCCAAATGGAACCTGTTTGCTTGCTCCAGAGGCCCCCACGTGGGGGGTCCTTCCTGCGAGCGGGGCCCTGACAGCCCCCATTCACCCAGCCCCCTGCACTAGGCCCTCAGAGGCGGAGTCCTGCCTCCCCGACAGCCCAGCCTGGCAGCTGTGGAAACAGGGCCCTCCCCAGTGCCCCCTGCCAACCTCCCTGAGCCCATTCCCTCGCCTGTGTCCCGATTGCCTTCCCTGCAGGGCCTGGCACCCCGGGGGCCTCCCACCCCCGAAGGGTGGCCTGAGCCAAGCCCCACGCCCCGAGCCCCATCCCACCCTGTGCCTCTCACACAGTCCAGGGCCCGACTGACCAGTCTTTTCTATTGTTTTTTCTCCAGGGCCGTGCAGGCCTGCCCAGCTGCCAGCGGTGGCCCCCATAGCTGCCTCCTCCCACCCTCACTCATCCGTGATCACTTCACCTCTGCGTGCCCTGGGCGCTCTCCCGCCCTGCCTCCCCCTGCCGTGCTGCAGCGCGCGCCCGGTCTCGGGTGACGGGACTCAGGGTGAGGGTCAGACGGAGGCTCCCTTTGGATGCCAGTGTCAGTTGTCAGGTAACAGACGACGCCGCGGTGGGGGGCGGGCCCCCGGGATGGCGGGTTGTGCCATGGGCAGCGCTGGAGCAAGGTGGGGACCCAGGGAGGAAGGGCAGCTCCCACCCAGAAGGTTTTTTGGGGTGCCAGGGGAAGTGGTAAAGAATGTTCGCTGAACTATGAGCCAGGGCCCGGTGCCCCTTGGTCAGGAGTCCCCCATGGTGCCCCCACCCGTTCTGAGAGTCTTGCTCCCAGAATGCATTCCCCAGCCTCCCAATCCCGCTTCTTTGGGTTGTTTAGCTACAGCTTAATTGGATAACACTTAACATCTGATATTTTCTTCTGCCCTTGCCACTGCCACCCCTTCCCCCACCCCAGACAACCCCCTGCCCCGCCAAGACAAGGCTAGGGGAAGATTCCTTGGTTGTCTGTGTACATTGCTGGAGCCGTCCAAAATGCTGAGTTTCTCTTTGGGAGAATGTGTTGCCCATTAGCTTTGAAAAAGAAAAAAAGTGGCTCAAAAGGAGCCTCTTAAAAAGCTGCGGCCACGAGAGGGAGTGAAACACTGTGGGGTGTGTGAGGGCTGGGGGTGGGGGCTGAGTACCTGCTGTGCGTCCGGCTCTGGGCCAGACCCAGACACAGCTGTTTGTGCCGACTCATCCCGCTCTCCTGGGAGGGCGGTGTGGCTGCCCATTCTACAGATGGGCAGATGGGGCAGTGTGGTGACACGAACTGGCCTCCTCTACATGCCCTGCCTCTCCCCAAGTGGAACCCAAGATCTTGTTCTGCCTGGGGTCTCTGGGAATCCTTGGAGTCCCTGGGAATTCAAGGGCAGAGGGCCCTCTCACAGGTCTATCCCCCCAGCATCTCGGTAGGGCCTGGTGTGAAAGCACTGTGGCCATGCAAGCCAGGATGCTGACACAGACACATGTGGTGAGCGGCCGTGGCCTGGTTTCTGTGGCAGGGGCAGGAAAGGAGGGGGGGGGTGCAGAGCTGGGGCAGATTTGATTGGTCCCTGCTTTGTCACTAGCCATGTTGCAGGCTTTCTCTTGACTTGAGTTGTGAAAGGAAGACAATTTTTATTGGGCAGGTTTTGTTTTTAATTGAAGCTGTCCCCAGGGACGGTCCCTGTTGGAGCCACAGCTCTGCAAAAGGCCATGGCCACAACTCTGTAAAAGGCCACAGGCAGCCCCTGCTCCAAGGTTCAGCACTCCCTGGGCTGCAGAGCTCCCTTGTAGGGTGGCCTGGAGCCTTTAGTATACCCTCCCTGCTGTGACAGGTGGTGACATCATAGGATCTGGCTTCCAAGAGGGAGTTCTGGTTTCTTACTGGACTTGTGCCTTAAGTGCACAAAGCAAAACCCAAAATCTCCTGGGAAGGAGTCGGAACCACTTGCAAAGACGCCGGCTCCCTTCTCTGGGCTGTGCTGGTCCCCAGGTGCTCGGGGCTCCTGTCCTGGCTCAGTAGAACTGTTCTGTGAGTCTGTGGAAGGCCCTGCTTGCTGAGCAGGGGTGCCTGCTCTGTCTGGGTGGTTGCCCTGCTCTCTTGGCTTCCTGTCATTAGCGCTGCAGCCCCTGCAGCTACTGGGGGGGCCGTGCTATCAAAGATCAGCCTGAGTGTTTATTACTGGACACGGTCGAGTTCTGTGGTACAGAAATCTGATCTCGCCAGAGGCTCACCCAGGGCTTTGCTTAACCCTCTGTTGGCCCTACTTAGAAGTTGCTGAAGTAGATGAGACTCATCTAGAGGACTGAGCCCTTCCCTCATGTGGCCAGGCCCGCTTAGCATCTTTGTATGGTGCTGAGCAGAAACTGTTACCATCCCCATTTTGCAGATGGAGAAGCAAAGGCTCGGGGAGGGAGGGTGGCCGGCCAGGGTGGCAAAACTGGGATTTGTCCTTGGCTGCCTCCTGAAAGGCCACCCCTCTTCCCGTGGAGCCACACTGCCTCTGCTGACATCCACAGGAGGTCAAACGAGCTTTCCACTGCCTTAGCTCTGGGGGACTCTGCCATCAGCAAGTCCTCAGACATGCCACTAGGATCCTTGTGAGGGCTGTTTATGGAGGGCCTGCTGTGTGCTGCATTGTGCTGGGCATTTGTGTGCCTTCTTGAATTTAACCCTCACAGCAACCCTAATACTTTACTCTCCTCACTTTGCAGATGAGAAAATGTTCAGAGACGTTGAGTTCTCACAGCTCACATCCATCCATCCATCCATCCGTACATCCATCCATCCGTCCATCCGTCCATCCGTCCATCCGTCCATCCGTCCATCCATCCATGCATCCATCCATGCATCCATCCACGCATCCATCTATCCGTCCGTCCGTCCATCCGTCCATCCGTCCATCCATCCGTCC
>NW_012104253.1:5095776-5122377 GCF_000951045.1 Mandrillus leucophaeus
CATCCATCCATCCATCCATCCGTTCATCCATCCATCCATCCATTTATTCATTCTTTAGCTTGAAGCCATTTGGAAGGCACCTAGCTTGTAGCACTGTGCACACGCAGGAAGAGTCGGCAGGCGGGTCCCTGCCCTCTTGTAGCTTGCAGTCTGGTGGTGGGGAGGACAGAGAGTGGGGACCTGCAGAAGGGGAAGGAGGAGCAGGGAGGGAGGGAGTGGCGGAGGTGGGATTTGATCCCAGGCTGTCCATCCAGCACCTGCCAAATCTTTGGCTTTGGCTCTTCATCTGGCATTAAAGGCCTTTTTAGATTTTACGCCTTGAGAGCTGCCAGGACTCAGAGCCTGTGAGCAACCAATGCTTGATTGCAGTGCTCTGGGAGAGGCGTGAGGAAGGGCAGTGTCCTGTTCCTGGGGTTGGGACTGCAGGAGGCTGAGCCCCTAGGACTGCTCCAGGAGACCCTTCTAAGGGGCCTGTTCTTACCTCCTGCCCTCTACCACCATGTCCAGTACAGTTTTCTGTTTTCATTCGGTCCCAGTTCATTGGCCCGCACCAGCTTGCACCACCATGTTTCCCGATCAATTTCAATACCTGAAACTATCCTATTCTGGTGTTTTTTTGTCCCTTTGTGGTTTGTGTCCCTGGCACTGGGCTGTTTGCTTAAGTGTTTTTAGTGCCTGTTTAATTAGTAGTTGGAATGGAGTCATTAAGTTCCCAGTAGCCTGTTAGGAAGAAGCAGGCCTTTGTAAAGATGGAATGGGCCTGCCGTCCTTACTTGGTTTTGTCCCTTTTCAGATCAGGATGCGCTGAACCCATCTCTTCAAATTAATACGGAGAACCCCAGTGTAAACGTGTTTCACACAGGTTAATTGCGTGCCTGTTACTGCATCCGCAGTTATTTATAGAAGGATGTGATTTTACCGGGGGGAGAAAACTACACAGGTATGTGTGTTTGTGCACACCCTGGGCTGGCAGCATCCCAGGTGGTCCTGCCTCCCGAGACCCCAAGCCTAGACCTCCTTCCAACGGTCGCAGTGCGGAGAAGGGACTCGGGGATCCTGACTCTTTTTGACTCTGCTGAAGGAATATGGGGCTTTGAGTCTAGGCATTCCTGGGAACTGAGATTTCTTCCCTGAAAAATTTCACATAGAGGATTTGGCACAGTGGCTGTGGGGTCAAGAGCCTCAGACTGTGGTCCTGGTCTTTGCTTCAGCTGGCCAGAGGCCCTAAAGAAGTCATTGCCTCAGTTTCCCCTTCTGTAAAAATACATCTTTGTGTGTATATGCGTATGTATGCAACATTTGAAAACGAGGCTCGTGTTATTTTCTGAGACAGGTCAGCGTGGAGCTGCTGTGGGTGGAGTGAGCATGGGGCTAGCTAGGTTCCCAGGGCAGGGCGTGGGGCATTCAGAGAATGGTTTGGACACTCTTGGGCTTTGTGCCCCGCATGCTGGAACCCTTCCCTGTTCTGAGGCTTCCACGAGTGGAAGGCGGTCGTCAAGTGTATGAGATTGCTTGGGGGTGAAGGCTGTTCTGCCCCGCGTAGTCATTTCCCCTCTCCATTCCTCAGTTTCCCCATCTACAAAATGGAGCTACGGATAGGGCAGGCTCTGAAGGGTCGTTCTGGGGATTGTGTGAGATCATATGGGTCAGGTGCTGAGAACAGCGCCATGTGCCGAGTGAGCCCTGTCGAAGTTAGAGTCCATGCACGAGCTGAATGGGTTTCACAACACTGGGACTCCGTCAGGTCTCGTGGCAAGCTGGATCCTCGCTTTCCATTCTTAAAAGTATTTAGCCTCTTGGCTGGCTCAGATCATGTACCAGCTTTGGGAGGTGGAATAGGAACTGAGACACTTCATTGCATATTTAAAAGCTGCAAATGGTCATCAGCCACAGTGATTAATACGTGTACTTGGTGAAGTTCAAGGTCTCACGCAAGAACACACAGGATCCCAGCTCAGGGAAGTGGAAGTGTTTGGATTTAATAGAGGGAGTCAGTTGCAGTCATTAGTATATGCTGAAATCACAGGGCAATCTTGTAAAGTTAAATTCAATTTACTTTTCTACTGAAATTGTGCTTGCTGTGTTATTTAACTAGTCTGGGGTTTCTTGGCATGGGTTAAAGGGACAATAAAGATAAAAGAATACCTGTAAGTAAATAGTAGGGTTTAACCATAGAATCTATCCTTTTCTCCTCCTTCAATTATATCCCAGTGTTCATTTTGTGTTGGTTTTATAACCAGAGCCGTCCAATGGGGCGCCGTGGATTAGACCACCCTAGCTGTGGAAGCCTGATGCAATTAATACAGTCTGCCTGGAAAGTGGCCTTATTTCTGGAAGTTTTATGTTAATGATATGGTCTGTGCTTTGCACATTTCATACCAGAACAAGAAGCAAGCTGTAGTTTCATTCTGGACTGGGTTTGATTAACACCGGAGGATCCATGGGAAGCCAAAAGGTGATGCGGACAGAGACGGTAACCTCACCAGGCCCCTGCTGATGCGCCGCCTTGATTCTGGTGCAGGGGGTGCCAGAGGCACTCCAGGAGGGCGTTAGATTGGCCACTGAGACTGGAGGGAGGGGTGAGTATGGGGGTGAAGACAAAAAGAACCGTGTGAGTGAGCGTGTGTGGACAGCAGAGCTCCGTCATGGGAACGTTGGAAAACGTGCTCATGGGATTCCCTTTGCAAAGTGACGTTTGTTGTTAGGATCCTTCTGGGCTAACCAGACAGGTCCCAGGGTTGATGGGGGCTGGCTCGATGTAGGAAAAGGGCTTTCAGGGGAGTTATTAAAAATTTAGAGTCATCTGAATGCCTTGCAATGTCTACATCGCCCAAGGGCCGGTGTCCCAGCATCCGCAAACCAGCATTTACAGCGCTGTTGCTCTTCCCGCATGCAAGTGCCATTGATTCCACCCTAGCACCTGCCTGCTTCTTGAGGTCACACTGCTGCAGAGGCTGTCCCTGCCCGCCTGCCTCGAGAACCCAGATGCCTCTTTCTGTGACCGGAGGAAGTGCCAGGAGAAGCCATGGAGAGCTGCAAGGCCCCCAGGGTGGGGGAAGCTGATTCTCAGAGTGCTGGAGGTAGCCAAGGGTGGCAGGGCTTGGTGGATGCCAGAAAGTCCCCTGTCCCACATAGCTGGAAAGTGACATTTCCTACAGCATCAGCAAGGGCCAGAGGAGCTGAGGAGTTGGGGGCAACAGAAGGGCTGCACTGTGGCTCTGTTGGGGGTGGGGCACCTACCAGCATGACTGTCCTTAGATAAAAGAGGCCCCAGCAAATCCCTGAGTGGAGATCGCTGCAGCCTCGCCAGATTCCATTTCACTCTCTGAGCTGGCCCTTCAGACGTTCTGAAGGCAGAGCTAAATCAAAGAATTCTGTTCAAATCCATACAAGATGTTGCTGTTTTTCTGCTCTGACAGGAGAGGCATTTGGAAGTGCAGTTTCTTTCTTTCTTTCTTTTTTTCCTTTTTTTTTTTTTTATAGCTGTCTTAAAAAGGAGTTTGGCTGTTTAGCACAGCTGGTGCTCATTACATTATGCACTGGCAATAAGATAGCATGTGTAATTAATTTTTAATGCAGTGCTGGATGCAGCGCTTTCAAGCAGTTAGTGGATGTGAAGAAGCAGCATTGGCCATGGACATCAGAGACCTCAGAGCAAGGCAGCCCCGTTCTCCTTTAAAGGGACTTGGAAAGTGGCAGAGGAGGCTGGCATTGCCCTCTGTGTGCAGCAGACTGGCCCAGAAATGGGTTCTTGGGTGACCTGAGGTCAAGTCAATCTTTAACAATCCAAGACCAGGGATCCCAAGAGATCATCTCCTCCAACCCCTTCATTATATAAATGGGGAAACCAAGGAAGATAGTGGGGATGAAGCCATGACATGTGGGTGGCAGAGCTGACTCATATACCTGGGTCTGCCCACTAGGCCATACTGCCCCTCTTGAGTTTTTATTGAAAACCAGAAGAGGAAGTTCATCACCCAGTGGAAGCCACTTAAAGATGGATCTCTGCCTGACCGTGAGGCTCAGTGTGAAACCTGCAGTGAGACTGGGCAGCAGGTAGAGCTCTGATGTTGAGGAGCCCCACGTTGGGCGCCTTGGACTTCAGCTCTGCTATCTGCAGTGGGAGCACACTGGGCACATCCTGGGTTTGAGACTCTGGGGTTGTGCTTTGACAGCTGGCTGCCCCGTCCCCGTGGGGCTCTGTGGCATGGATGCGTGTTTGAAGTTAAATGTTATTGTGGACCCATATTAGACTGCAGGCATGGTGGGAAGCTCTAGAGATGGGGCCATCTCGGTCCTTCCCTTGCAGTGAATGGGTGTGAGTATGTGATCCTAGGCTAGCCACTTACTTCCTCTCTCCAAGCTTCAGTTTCACCATCTGTAAAATGGGGACACTGAAGTATTTGCTCACCATCCCTCCACTGGCAGGTCCCATGAACAGCCACCATCTGGGTGTGGCCATAGCCCATGACCAGCGCCTAGGGGAATCAGAGGGGAAAGGCCAGTGGGAGGGGAAGGAGGGAGAAAGCTGAGCTGCTGGAAAGCCTTTTGAGACTGTGGCCTTGGGTACCCAGCACACCGGTGATGACTTAGCTCTTGGAAAGCCACTTGCCCGGGAGAGTTTCTTAGTATGAATGAAGGCAGAGGAAGGGCCAACATCATCAGCATTCCTGGGGCTTGCCACTGTTTGCTAAAGGGCCAGCTCAGTCCTAGGCATGACATCTCATCATCATAATGCTCCCAAGAAGAGGCACTCCCCCACCCTTTTGCTTATGAGGATAGTGGGGCTCAGAGAGGCCACACAACCCACCAGGGGTCACACAGCACACAAATAGCAGAACTTGGACAGAGAGTCTCAAAACAGAGATTCACACTCAGGTCTGGCCAGCCTCCCAGCTGTGCTCGGAGCTCTCCCCTCCAGCTTCCTATTGGGCTGTAGTGGACAACAGAGAAGGAGCTGCTGGTAGAAAACCAGATCAAACTCCAATTTATTTCCTGGGAGGGTCCTGAAGGTCATCCTTCATGCACTGGTCATCCTTGTGCCAGACCCTGGGCTAGACTGAGGGATCTGGAAATGGGCATGACAGGGTCCTTGCCCTAGAGGAACTCACCATGGTGGAGGTGCCCATGGAGGGCCTCCCCACTCAGCGGATATGAAATGTATGTCTCCATGGCGCCTTTCTCTATTTGAAAAAAATGAATAATTTGGCTGCCGCCCGGGTGCTCTGTCCCTTATTGCCATGGCGCAGCTCAGGAGCAGATCTCAGGATGGGGAGGCGTTCCGCCTGAGGACAGCTTGTCCCTGTGCTAACACTGCTGAGCACAGGGGTACCTTCTGCGAGGATTTTTACCTGAATGAGGCACAAGTGGGGCCTGACTGCATTGGAATCCACGTGATTATCGGTGTGGTTTTGACTCTCGTTTTATCCAAGGGTGCAGGGGGCCCACGGCTGGTCCATAACTGTGTGTTATGTGGAAGAAGTGAGAGAGTCATGGGTTTTCCATGAAAGGTGGTGCTGCTTCTGGAAACGGGGCATACGCATGTTCATCCTCATGGAGCAGCGCTGTATCAAACCGCACTGTGTGAACTGAGGGTCACCTGGACCACTCTTGGAAAATGCTCCTGACCCCCATAGGGTTCCTTTCAGAGAATCTGTGTTCTCTGCACCTGAGATCAAATGTGTGCCTAAGCAATTCTGGTCCCTGGCTCCCACCACCCTACCCTCTCCACAAAATGGTAGACATGAGGGGCAGGTAAGGGAACAGAAGAGATCTCTTTGCAGATATTATATTTTTTAAAAATGGTCCTGTGTAATAAGCAGCAGCTAAGGAGACAGAAAGACAGCAGATGTGGAGAGTGCCGATATCTTCCATGGGGAGAAATGAATGAACTGAAAGAGAATATTATTTTTCTAGAATACAGAAAGCTGTCCTCTCACAGATCAGCTGGAATTCCAAGGTGGATTACGGACTTCTTCCAAATCTCCCATTGACAGTGTTTCTTACTAGGCAAAGGGAAGGGCCACTTTTTCCGAAAGGGGAAAAAAGCTTTCAGACAAAGCTTGGACCAACCCCTGAACTGCAAATTAGCTCAAGTGACCGTGCATACTTCTATTCCTAATTTAAATAATTATTTATGTCAAATACTCATTGTGAAACTTGAAAATGTGGTATTACATTTACATCAAATAAAGTTTACTTGTAGCAGAAAGAAAGAGAGAAAGAAAGAAAGGAAAGGAAGGAAGGAAAGAAAGAAAAAGAAGGAAATGAAAGGGCTGGGCTTACGGGAGCTGGGAGGGTCGGGAGATCTGCTGGGGTTTTACCGCTGGGAAATGTGAGGCCGAGGGTCCAGTCCACTGTGGGCAGTGACACGTGTGGATGTGGTGTCTTCTGGGAAGGGGCCTGCTGACTCCAAGCTTCCTCCAGCCCTGGCTGGACGTAGAGGGAAACAAAGTCACCGATCCTCAGCCCACCAGAAGGCAGTTTTGACCTGGAAGAAGAGGGCTGGAGCATGGGCAAGATTTTCTCATCCGATCACCTCAAATTGGGTTTTGGGGGTCTGACTGGGAGTCAGGGACTTGGCATGTGGTCCCATGCCAGCCTTGACCAAGTCCATTTCCTCGACCAGGCTCATCTCTGTGTCTCCAGTGGCTGGGGCGGGGCTGAGTCCCAGCAGGTGTCCAGGAGATGCTGGGGGATGATGAAGACCCAGAAAAGGCGGTGTCTACACCCATGAGAGAAAGCAGAGGAGACACAGAAAACGCTGCTAGCCACATTCTCTTATGAGCGTCCTCCTTGTTTTTGTACACAGGGCAGTGGAATCCATTTTTTTTTTCCCCCGCGTGAAAGAAATCACAGCCCTTACGAAAGCCTGAGGCGTTCTTTGTTGTTTTTATGGTGGGGGGAGAGGGGAACCAAATGTACTTGACTTTTCAAACCTGAGGGCAGGGTTGGGGTGGAGGGGCTGTGTTCTGTGTGTATTTCACAATTAAACCCAAATAGTCTAAACCATGATATGTAGTTTATTCCAACATAATCAAGGCTGGTCACTTTTACCCCAAAAGAAGTGGGACAGAACCCTCGGTGGGCAGGGGCCCCTCTGTGGGGCCAGCGTTATCCCGGGGAAACCAGATCAAACTCCGATATGGTCCCTGAGAGGGTCCCCCAGGTCTTCCTTCATATGCTGGTCATACATGTGCCAGACCCTGGGCTAGAGTGTAGGGATCCAGAAATGGGCATGACAGCGTCCTAGAGGAACTCACTGCGGTGGGGTGCCCCAGGTGGAGCCTTCTCTCCCAGATCTGAATTTGGGCTTTCCAGGCAGCTCCTTTCATAGTTCACAGGTGAGAGGTGACAGGACCTGCTCCTGGTTTTTGCAGATGTGAATTTGTTTTCCTTGCGCATCTGGTGGACGGCACAGGCGGGATTTGAATTCAAGCCTCCTCGAGCCTGCGGCCCACGTGGGCATCCTGCTCCTGTCCTTGCGTCTGGCTCCTGGCCTGCCCCTCCCACCCGGCCTCGTACCTGGCAGGTGTGAGTAGGAGCAGCCAAGGGAGAGGAGTGAGCTCGTGAATCATGGAGCTGCTGCTGGGCCAGCCTGAGCCCCGGGTAATTAGAACGCCAGTATTGTATGATTCTCAAGGAAGGGATCAGAGGGCTCAGGACTTCTCCAGGGAGGTGAATGCAAAAATGGAGTCACTACCTGCAGAAACGGGGGCCCCTGGAATCTTTTCATAAAACAGGACATTTTTAATTATTGCCTTTGTTAAGAAGTGAGGAATAGCTGGTGGGGCGAGGCCCGCCGGGTGCGTGAGTCTGCTGTTGGTGTTGTATTTAACCAGTCCTTTCTGACTCAAGTTCTTTTGCATGAATTTCCTTGCGTTTTATTAGCCAGCTCGGTTATTAGCATTTTAATCTTAAAAAATACCATTGATCAAGGGTCCACTCTGTGCTGTGGGCTTTCTGTGTATCTTCAGTGATTCTCACAGTGCTTCGATTGTGAGTTTTTAAAATTGTGGTAAGATAAACATTAGATTTACCATTTTAACCATTTTTAAGTGCACAGTTCGGTGGCAATAAGTACATTGCAATTGATATGCAACCATCACCACCGTCCATCTCCAGAGGTTTTCCATCATCCCAAACAGAGCTCTGGCCCCATTAAACACTAACTTCCCATTTCCCCTCTCCCCAGCCCCCCATTCTCCATTCTGTCTCTCTGAATGTGACTATTCTAGGTTCCTCAGGTAAGTGGAATCATAGTGCTTGTCCTTTTGTGCCTGGCTCATTTCACTTAGTATAGTGTCTTCGAGGTCCATCCTTGTTGTAGCATGTGTTACAATCTCCTTCCTTCTTGAGGCTGAATAATATTCTATCGTATGGATAGACCACATTTTGCTTATCCACCCATCCGTAGATGGACAGTTGGGCTGCTTTTGGCTATTGTGAATGGCACAACTAAGAACATGGGTGGACAATAATCTGTTTGAATCCTTGCTTTCAGTTCTTTTGGGTTTATACCCGGAAGTGGAGTTTCTGCATCAAAGGGTAATCCTATATTTAAATTTTTGAGGAATTACCAGACCGTTTTTCACGGTGGCTACACCGTTTTACATTCTCACCGACGGTGCACAAAGGTTCTTATTTCTCCACATCCTCATCTGACTGTTGGGTAATTTTAGTGTTTTTTGGACAGTTGGAGTTGATAGCCAAGGAACCTGCCTCTCAGGGATGCGACAACTGTCCCAAGTTAGGTGAGTAACAAACCTGAGGGCGATTTGAATCCAGCCTCAGCCGGCCTGGGTGTGGCACCTGTAGTCACTGCCAGACTGCTGGGGGCTACTACCTTCAGTATATTTTAGTTGAGGGTCTTGAATCCCCTTTGTCTTGGAAATGGTTCCCCAAGACAGTTCTCAGCTCTGTCTCCCAGGACAGCTTTTTTTTTTTGTTAACAAAGCTGAACATTTAGCTACCTTGATAGTTTGGGGAAGAAAATTCTAAAAATGGACAATTTCCATTGTTCTTTCTGTTGTGTCTTCAGGATGTTGATTTGAGTGTGACTTAGCAGAAGGAACCCCGTATTTGGAATCAGAATCCCTAGGAGCGAGGTAGAGCTCACTCGGTGTCCTGTGCACGCTTTGGCCTTCTCTGAGCCTTGTGGGGTCTTCCTGCCTGATGGGAATCATCACACTGGTTTTGCCTCCTTGGCTGGGCTGGGAGGGACTGGGGACAGGGAATCTCAAGTGAGTGGCCTTGAGTCCTTTGTGTATTGGGATGGTAATTGCAATGATTTTTATTAGTGGTTGTGTTTTCCCTCTATTGTCCTGTATTAGTGTCCCAGGGCTACTGTAGCAAATGGGTACAGACTGGGTGGCTTAAGACAATAAGAAATTGATTCTGTGGTCGGGTGCGGTGGCTCACACCTGTAATCCCAGCACTTTGGGAGGCTGAGGTGGGTAGATCTCTTGAGCCCAGGAGTTCAAGACCAGCCTGGGCAACATGGCGAAACCCATTCTCTAAAAAAATTAGCCAAGAATGGTGGCATACACCTGTAATCCCAGCTACTGGGGAGGCTGAGGCACGAGGATCCCTTGAGCCCAGGGAGGTTGAGGCTGCCGTGAGCTGAGATCGTGCCACTACACTCCAGCCTTCGGCAACACAGTGAGACCCTGTCTCAAAAAAAAGAAAGAAAGAAAGAAAAGAAATGTATTCTCTCACAGTTTGGGAGGCCACAGGTCCAAGATGGAGGTGTCGGCAGGGCCGTGCTCCCTGATTCCCTGCCTCTGTGGGCACACAGCTTTCTGCTCTGGGTTTGTCCTCTCTTCCGAACAATTAAAATAAAAAAGACAATTGTCTTTGGATTCAGGACCCACCTAGACCATCCGGAATGATCTCGTCAAAAGCCTTCACTTAATCACACCTGCAGTGATCTTTTCCCCAGATAAGCTCACATTTACAGGTCCTGGGATCTGGCTGTGGCCCCATTCAATCTTCTCTGCATGCCTCTTGCTGGATTCTAGGCCCTTCCGGGGCAGGAAACCCAGTTGGTCTCCTCGGTGGACTGAGGTCTGGGACAGGGTCAGGCACTTACAGGGGATTCCCCAAGTGTCCCCTGCATTGAACCTGGAGCTGGTTTTTGACAAGATGGACACATGTTCCTTTTTTCTCAGGAATGTGGTGGTTCTGAAATGCCTGGCCCTTCGGCACTTAGACTTCTGTGTTTCTGGAAGGCAGTGTGGTCACATGTGGCCCCCAGCCCTGCCGCCACGCTGAGTCAGAGCACAGCTATTGACAATAGGGCGGGGGGATGGTTTCAGAAAATCTGCGGCTGGGCGCAGTGGCTCATGCCTGTAATCCCAGCACTTTGGGAGGCCGAGGCGGGCGGATCACGAGGTCAGGAGATCGAGACCATCCTGGCTAACACAGTGAAACCCCATCTCTACTAAAAACACACACACACACACAAAATTAGCCAGGCATGGTGGCGGGCACCTGTAGTCCCAGCTACTTGGGAGGCTGAGGCAGGAGAATGGCGTGAACCCGGGAGGCAGAGCTTGAAGTGAGCTGAGATCGCTCCAGTGCACTCCAGCCTGGGCAATAGAGTGAGACTCTGTCTCAAAAAAAAAAAAAATCTGCAATAATTATTATGAGAATTAACAGAGTTGAATAGGAGCTAGAAATAACTGGACACACACTTGCCTATAATCCAGATTTTAAAAGAAAATATAATTATTTTTGTAAACTGGCTCTGAGAAGCCAGGAGTATTTTTAGTTTGCATCTTCTAAGATATGGTACATGTTTTCAGGGAGAGGAGCTTGGAGCCCACTGGCATGTGATGATGTCACCAAGTCAGAGCACACCTGAGGCCTGTGGGGAGGGGGTGGTGGCAGGCGGTGGGGTCGGAGGTTAAGGAGCCCAGTTCTGAGTACAATTTTACTGAGCTTGTATTTGAGGAGAGGTGCTCCACCAGCCTACCGCGGCTTCTGAGGGTGCTGGAGCCTGGGATGTCCCGGCTACTCCCCATCTGGAAGCCGGTAGCATTGAGAGAACAGCAGCTGGTTCAGCTCAGAGGCCTGGGGGTGGGAGTTCCCCCTGGATGAGGTGGACCTGACAGGGTCTGAGCGGACCTGCAAGAAATAACCAAGACTTGAGGGAAAACATTCCACGGCTTTTTCATTTGGAGCCAAACATTGCCTCATGTAATTTTCTCCCTGGTTTTTCCCATTGCCTCTGCCAGGGTCCTTGTGCCTGGCACAGATCCATAATAAAAGGCCCTGTATGTGTGTGTGTGTGTCTGTATGTGTGTGTGTTTGTACGGGTGAGAGTGTATATGTGCATACATGTGCATGTGTGTACACGTGTATATGTGAGTGTATGTGTATGTGGGTATTTGCATATGTCAGCATATGTGTATGTGTGCACGTGTGTACATGTCTGCATATGTCAGCATATGTGTATGTGTGCACGTGTGTACATGTCTGAGTGTGTATATAAGCATGCATGTGTGTACATATCTGAGTGTATATATGAGCATGCATGTGTGTACATGTGAGTGTATATATGCATATTTGTGTATATGTGTGCATGTACACACACGTATTTGTGTGTGCACATGTGTATGTGGGTATTTGTGCATGTCAGTGTATATGTGAATGTGGGGATGTGCATGTGTGTACATGTCTGAGTGTATATATGTGCATGCATGTGTATGTGTGTAGATGTGAGAGCATATGTGCACATGTATGTATTTGTGTGTATGTGCACACGTGTGTGCATATGTATGTATGTGGATAGTTGTGTGTGCATATGTGAGTACATATGTGTATATCTGAGTGTATGCAGTATATGTGCATATATGTGTGTGCATGTGTGTATGAGTGATTTTGTGTGTGAGCATGTATGCATATGCATATGTGCATGTTGAGTGTGTGTGTGTGTGTGTGTGTGTGCAGTCCAGGGAGAACTATCAGCACAGAACAGGCCCCTCCCAACCCCCCATGCTCCGTGTTTATGGTGAGGGCGCTTGTGATTCTTTCTCTTCCCTGAACTTTCTGATTCCTCCTGGATTGTGGTGTGTGTCCATCCTGAGGCCTGCTGAGGCCTTTGAGGGCGAGTCTCTCTCTAGAACTGACTTCACCTTCTCAGTACCTCCTCGGGGAGACTGACCCCCCCCCGCCCCCAATCTCAGAGGGAGCCCACAATCCACAGTGCTGGGAAATGTGGCCAGTCTGGTGTGTGACCCACCAGGAGTGAGTGCAGAGAGAATAAGGGCTGTGGAGGTGGACGGTGGGTTCAAATCCCGACTCGGATGTCTCTGAGCTTTGGCCTTGGGCGGGTAGCCCAGCCTTTGTGTGCATCTGGTTCCCCACCTGTGGCATGAGAACAGCACCATCTTACGACTGAGAGTGGGCGGCTAGCAGTGATAATGGGGTGCTGTGCTAAGCGTTCATTGTGGGCTTCATCTTCCATATCCCTCACCCCAGTTCTGTGAGGAAGGCACTTTTCACATCCCCTTTTTACAGATGAGGAAACGGAGGCAGTCCGATTTCAGAACACTTTACTGCTTTATCCTACCTTAGAGTCTTTCCCTGTTACACTGTGCGGCCTTAAGCAGCAGCTGGCCTGTGAAAGGGGCTGAATAGTAGCAGGTATTACTGCTATATTTTTATTGTTGTTATAACTATGATTATTATTATTGCAGTCACTGTCATTGCTGCTTCCCCGGGAGGAGGCATTCCAGGGTCCACGGGGCTTTTTCCTCTGTTCCCGGCGCTGCCCTCTGTTCCTGGGGGCCGCATTCATCCTCTCGTCTCTCAGCCGCTACTTCCCTGCTTTTCTCCTCCGTTTCGGGTTTGTGTGTATTTGAGGTCTCTTTCTCCTCTAATTGAGATAATGAACACAGTGTTTCCAGAACCACTGCACTAAAAGTCAAGTGCAAAGTGATGGTTTTCATTTGTTGTTCTCTCTCTTTCTCTCTCTTAATATACATCTCTTTAAGAAGGGATTGGCTGAAAGCAAACAGCTAATAACCTATGGATTTATGGAGGCAGTGCGAGCCGGCTTAATAAGCTTTTATACCTGGAATCAGTGTTCTGCCCCTTTAAGTTGAAACTCCAACGTGCCTTGGTATTTTACAGTGCCTGGTTTCGTTTATGCTGGAGCCAGACTTACTATGTGAGAGCCGTCCGCATGCTGGAATTAGTCTTAAGCTTGCTTCTGTGGCGTTGCCAAATTCCATGTTTGTGTTTTATTTAGAATTCTTTTCACGGCCAGCCGATTCTGTACCGGCACACATAGGCACTGTTGCGCCCCATGGAGAAAATAAGCAAGCTTGCGTTTTCTTTGGCAGGGGCCGCGGCCACAATAGACTGCGGTCTCCGAAACATTTTTTAAAAGCTATTTTAACCCATAACAGATGCATAAAGTCGGCTCAGGCATGCCAGTTTTCTTAGTTTTAATTAAAAAATAATTACAGTCTAATGGGATGTTAGTGACACATTTGGATGAATGGTGGGTGACATTATCTGCAACTTATAAATTAGTGCCTCTCCCTTGGCCGGAGCAGGGGTGGGGAAGGGCTGGGGAGGGAGAATGTGGATCTCTGTTCTTAATTGCAGGGTGGGGGCTGGGGGAGGTGGGGGTCCTTCTGGGCATGGAGGCAGCCAATGGAGCCCTTGGTGAGAGGTTAGCATCGCTCAGAAGGGACATTCCGCTGTGGCTGTCCAGGTGACAGTGCTGTCAGGAGGAATGGTGGTCTGGGAGCATCCCGCACCCCTGCATGCTTGATGAACTCACCTGTGGAGTTCTTCAACCGGGAGATGGCTGTACCTGGGTGCTGCAGCCTCAAGCCAGCACTTACTTCCTGACCCCTGTGACCCCTCCCCTGCTTCAGGGGAGAAGCATATCAGTTAGAAGCACATCGACCTCCTGGGGCCATGGGAATAAGATGCTGCTGGGAAGGTAAAGAGGCAGAACAGCACCATCCTGCCAGGTCCCCACGCTCCTAAGAAGGCTGCATCCAGATGCTCATCCTGTTTGTTTGTTTGTTTTTAATATTTAAATTTATTTTCAGTTCCAGGATACATGTGTGCAGTATGTGCAGGATTGTTACATAGGTAAACGTGTGCCATGGTGCTTTGCTGCATGTTTTTTTTTTTTTTTTCTTTGAGATAGGGTCTCACTCTGTCACCCAGGCTGGAGTGCAGTGGCATGATCATAGCTCATAGCAGCCTCAACCTTCTGGGCTCAAGTGATCTTCCTGTCTCAGCCTCCCAAGTAGCTGGGATTATGGGCGTGTACTGCCATGCCCAGCTAACTTTTAAAATTTTTTTGTAGAGATAGGGTCTTGCTATGTTTCCCAGACTGGTCTCAAACTCCCGGCCTCAAGTGATCCTCTCTCTTCAGCCTCCCAAAACATTGGGATTACAGACATGAACCACCACACCTGGCCACACGTGGGTTCAGATTTTATGTAGAAGTTGCCCCTCATTGAAATCTGGAGCGGAGGGCAGTAGGCTGAGGTGTCCCTGGGAGGCAAGGTCTTTGTGGGAATTGAAGCTAGGAACAGGCAGGGCCATGGACGGGGGGGACACTGACCGTGCCAGGAGGGAAGGGGAACCTCTGTGTTGTTTCACCAAGGGGGTCAGTAATGTCCTCTCCACTAATTAGGTAGCTGATAAATGGTGATCTGTTGTTCCCACACTTGAGCCCAGGTTCTGGCTGTCCTCCGTGGGGTCTGAGGACCAGGTCTGGGGAGAGGGAGGAGTCAGTGTCCTGGGGCCCAGCCTCTGGGGACTTGCTTCCTCTCCAGCCCTGCTGGGAGGAGGAGCACTGGAGGGCTGGGATGTGTCACCTTGAGCGTTCCAGCATCAGAAGCAAGATGCTGGCCCCAGCAGTACCTTGGTGCCTGGGCGCACTCGGCAGCCCCTCAGGGGCCCTTGCCAGGGGCCCCGTGCCTTGTTGCCAGCTGCTTTCCAAGCAGTGCCCCAGAGAGGGGATGGGACGTGCCCCAAGTCCCTGCGCTGAGGTAGGACACATGTGGCTGACACTGGACTCTACGCCTTCCCCTTAGACCTTTGTGCTCTGCTAAAGCTCATGGACTCTGCAGCCTGTGGCGTCCGGGAGTGTGGGAGACAGGCACAGGCTGGGGTTCTGCATTTGTACTTTCGGGGTGGTAGGACTTACCATTGCCCGTGGAGTAAAATGAGGGTTTCTTAGACAATATTTCCCTGAGCCCAGATTCCTCAGAAGTGAAAATTAAGTTCTTCTATTAAAAACATGAGTCATACCAGCCCAGATGAGAGTCATTTTGGCGTTCCTCGAATTTTTGGAGGGGAAACGTCGCATTCATGTTAATCCATTCAATTATACCTCATTGCTGAATAACGTGCCGGGCATTCTGGGTGGCAGCCTCAGCTGTCTGATTAGTTGGGGCTGTGTCTGCCGCACTTGAGAGGCAGCAGCTCGGGGCCTCCGTCCTCTTTTGTGCTGGCACACCCAGGTGGGCCAAGCCTCTGTTCTGGGGCTCCCTTCTTCATTCCGGGGGCTCACTGGGAGCCTCGGCATGGTCTCGGCATCGGATTCTTGCGAATGATTCCTGCCCAGCTGAAAAGGCTCCCTGTCTGTCTGCTCATGTGAATTTTACGCAGATGGCAGTGGGTCGCCCGCTCTGTGCTGGCACAGGGTCTAGGGTCCCCTCTCCCCTGGTGGGCGTCCTGCTCAGGTGAAGGTGGAGAAAGGCTTGCTTTTATTCCCTCGGTGATGTTATTTTATCCTCCCAGAAGCCACCAGTGACCAAGACTGGAACCAAAGCAGGAGATGTCACTGGGTTTGGGGACAGACCCAGAGACTTCTTGTCTAAAGACAGCACATCCTGCTTTGGGGCAAGGGAGCCAAGCAGGTGGAGGAGGTTGAAGAGCATCATGGCCCTGGGACCAGCCTTCTGCAGTGCAGTCTCTGCCTCTCGCATGGGCCCCGTCAGGGCCTGGGTCACAGGCAAGTGGACGCTTGCTTCCAGATTCAGCTCCTGGGGGTGGGGCGTGGAGGGGTTGTTCTCTGGGAAGTCTCTGCTGAGCTCAGGGCTGAGGTCCGTGTCACCTGTGCCCTCCCCGATGGGCCCCTGTGCTTCCCCATGGAGACACCTATCACGGGGTGGGTCTCCTTTCCTGTCTCCTTGGCTGTCCTGGGAGACCAGGCTGTGAGCTAGCCTGGGCCCTGTTTGTCCCCATAGGCCTGGGCGGAGGTCTGGCCCCCATGAGGCTCTCCGTGAGCGCTTGTGAATGAAGTGAAATTGAGTGAAATGAAGCTGACTGAGCAGCCGCCCATTGTGGCCAGAGACCCAAGGCAGGTGCATTCGGAGCCTCAGTTTCCCGCCGTATTGGCTGCCCGCTCAGGCCCAGTGGAGGCTGTAGGTTTGCACATTTGGACAATATGGGGCTTGAGCTGCACACGCTGCAACTGTCAGACCAACCTGGAAGGTTGCCTCTCTGGGTGCACCATTTGATTTTTGGGTGCACCATTTGATTTTTGGAAATTTTGGGGAGGTCCATTTTGCTTTTGCTGCTTTATTCAGCAAGTTGCTCCAGCCCCCCAGTGCTCAGGTGAATCCCTGCGTAGGAGCAGTTCCTTGGGTTGATGGCACCTCTTGGAAAAGAAGACAAAGTGTAGGGAGGACGAGAATGAGTGGAAGTTGGTGGGCAGGATGGGAGAAGCTTTGGGCTTGGAATCTGATCCAAAGTGTGGTTTCTGAGTTTGGAACCAACTCTTCTGCTGGGATGTGTGTTGGGGAGTGGGGAAGGGCAGGGGTTCAAGTTCATTTACTTGTATTAAGTTGAAGTTTCCTCTTTTTATAAGTAAGAAGCATAGATGATGAGAAAGACAGGCTGGAAAGGCAGACTTTGTTTACTCATTAAATTTTCCATAAAATAAACACAAGTTTAGAACCAAGGAACCAGCGGCGGGGGGTACTCCAGAGGGCAGGGCAAAGTTTGGTGTGAACCTCTGGCTGGGAAATGCACCAGCAGGTCAGAGTCACACATGTGAAAGAGGTCAGGTGCAGCCTTGACAAGTAAGGACGATGGACTCGAGGGACCTGGTGGAGGGGGGTGTGCATGCACGTGTGTTTGTGCATGAGTGCAGTTGTGTACATGTGGATGCATGTGCATGTGTACATGCATGTGTGCGCTTATGTCTTGTGCACACATGAGTGCATGTGTGAGTGTGCATGTGTGTGTCCATGGATGCATGAGTGGCAATGGCAATTCTACGCTACACCCTGAGACCAGGCTCTGTGACCAGCTGCCGTGAGAAGGAAGACAGAGCAGCAAAAGGCACAGGCCAGGACGGAGTGAGGGGCCCAGACAACATCCAAGTACCTGACTCTGTCCTGGGCCCAGAGGCTGTCCAGCTGCAGGCTCTCATGGGGACCCCTTTATTCCCCTGGTTGCACATGGGCTTGGGCTGGGGATTGGAACCTCTGCTGCTCCCACGGTGCTTTCTTTGGCAGAGAGCCTGACAGGGAGCCAGGCAGGCCTGGGCAGGACCTGGCTTTGCCTTCTTAACTGAATGACCTTGGCCCTCACTTCCATCTTCCTGCCTCAGTTTCCTCACTTGCTAAAAGGAGATCACGGTATTACCTGGGTAGGCATGTGTGGATGACTCAGGACTGGACCCGCATCTGCAGGCCTCAGCGAGGGGATATGTTATTGATCTTATTATTATGGTCATTGTCATCGTTGTTAGAGGGGATGGTGTCTTCTCCACGGTGATGCAGGGGTCTGGGGCCCCAAGTGCAGCTAAGTCAGGAGGAGGTGATGGTGAAGACTGGGCTTCCACCTTGGGCTCCTCCGCACGTCAGTGTCAAAGTCATCCCTGCTAGACCAACTCTGGGGCTGCAGTGCTTTCCTGGATCTGGCTTTGGGGACATCCTTATTCCCCATTGGGAAGCCCTACCTTCAATCTCTCTCTTCCCTAGAGTGGCCGTCTACACCTGAGTGGGAAGAGCCTGGCCATGGACCCAGAGCTGAGGAAGTTGGTTTCTTGGTCCTCAGGCATGAGCTACTTGGGCTCCTGTGGGAGCCTTTTCCAGACCCAGAATGAAAGGACTGGAGCAGGGAGGTGGCCAGCTAAGGAGAGAGAGCTCTTCTCGGTGATTTCTCCCTGGATAAAACCTTCTCAGTAAACACACTTCTGCAGTCAAGATGGGCTAGAAAACCTGTGCCTCCTGTTTACTGTGGGCTGAGAAAGCCCAGGGATATAGGGCAGTTGCAGGCAACTCTTCCTCTCCTTCTCTGGTTTTGGCTATTCTTTTGGACCTGCTCTCCCAACTTTCTACTTTCTGCAGTGATTGTTCTGTCTCTTTTGTTTGTTTCTCCTGCAAGGAATAGGATGCGGTTGTCCAGAGGTGCATTAGAGTTGGGCGTATCCGTAGCACGTGTGCCTCCATTGCTCCGTCCTATACCATAGCAGACATCACTTGTCGATCACAGCACCTCCTTCCCCTGGGTCCTGGCCTGGATGCTTCAAGCTGAGAGGTAGGGCCGCTTCTGCTAATCAATCATGCTGGCCCAGGAATTGAAACTCAATTTCTGTCCTGGCATGACTTTCCTGAGAGGAAATAGTAAGAGAGTGTACCACCTTGCACCATTTCCTCAGCCCTTGGTGAGAGTCTCGGGGGGCTCAGAGGTCTTCCTGGTTATGGGACCATTGAGGGGACTTAGCTGGAGGCCTTGGCCTAAGTGTTGCCGCGTGGAGATAGTGGCTGCCCTGTTGAGGGCTAGTGGGCGTCAGGCCGTCCTGAGCACTGCATTTTTGAGGTGGTTTTGCAGTCAAGGTGCACAGAAGGCAAGGCTTTGATCTGAGGTCATAGATTTAGAGGCAGAGAGGACAGCTGGCCTGGCCAGTCCACTCCAGGGCGCTCACCTCTCATCCACCCTCGGCCTTCTTCCCCAACCCTCAGCCTCCTGGCTCTCTTGGCTTCCTGCAGCTGTGGCCCTGACCCAGCCTGAGGCTGCGGTTCTCCCCTGCCTGGGGCCAGGCTTCCCAGGGGCTGGGTCCTGCATTCCTGTGGCACCTTGCTGAGGTTGTGCTGGGTGCATGCTTCTCTCCCCTGGTTGTCCCAGTGTCCCTGGCAGCTGTCATTGCTCACAGCTCTGGGCTGGGCTGGCCCTGGCACTGACCTCATTCCAGCCCACGACCAGGCTTGTTCCGTCACGTGGCCTCCATGGTCTCCACAGATTCCATCCCAGGGCTGTGCCCTGCTCTCTGGTCGCCCAGGAGTCCCCTGCGGATGTCAGTGGAGGCCGTGTTTTCCTAAACAAGAAGCGGAGTTTTGGGGTCCAGTAGGATTATAAGCTGCGTGAGGGGTGGAATCCCCTGCCCGACCCATGGCCTGTCTTTCACCCTTTCCCTTCAGAGTCCTCGTCGTGACTCTGTGGCAGGATGGCAGCTCCCATCTTGCAAATGAAGAAACTGGGACTCATAGGAGTCCAGGGCCTCTTGTGGGACCTCACAGCTCCAGAGTGGCGGAGAGGGGGGTGTAACCAGGTCTCAGACTGTAGCCCTTCTCTGTCCTAGACACATTTTAGTAGAGCTCTTCCCCACTGTGTAGCCCATCTCAGCCTCCTCTGCTGTCACTGTGCTCTGCTCCCTGGGACGTGCCTGCCTCTCACATGGAGCCTCTCTCTCCACTTCTTGGGGGCTCGAGGTTTCCATGTCCACATTGGCCTTGGCCTGGCTGCAGCGTATGTGGCTGTTGGAGCTGAGGGCAGGGACAAGCCTCATGACCTCTGTGTCCTGGTATCAGCGTCATGTCCAACCCTGAGGGGCCGGACGTCTGCTGGGCGGGTGAATGGAGCCAGAGCGACTTCTCCAGCAAGCACTCCTTTGCGCAGACTCGACTACTGTCTTGGGTCAGAAATGCCTCCAACAAGGGGCCCAGTGGATTCTGGGAAGGGGCCCTGCCCCGAGCCTGCCCGGACAGTAGGGAGGCAGCGTTATTAGCTAGAATCCAGTCTGAAGCCAAAGGGAACCTGAAAGCCCCCTTTCCTCTTGTTAAGTGCAGCCCCGTGCTCGCTCTTGCTTGGGTTAGCTTCCCTGTCTGCAGCTAGAAGGAATGGCCCTTTTATTACTTCAGCGCTTCAGGAGACCTTGGGAAAGCTAGGTGTAAATATTAGAGCCTGCCAACGGCCAGTGGCAGCAACTGCTTAATAAACTCCAAATAAATAACATGGTGATTAGCTGGGATTGCAGCCCCAAGATGCTGGCCTCTGTGGAGGAAGGGTCCTTGTCCACGCCTGGGATCTGGGGCTCAGGGAAGTCCGAGGCACTGTGACTGTGACCCAGGTGATCACACCAGGCTTTTCCAGTGGGGGAAGGGATGCCAGGCCTGAGCAAGCCTCTTTGTTCAAACTGTGCCACTCGAAAGGACAAGGGACAGGACTTTTTGCCTCTTGCTTTAAAACATCTGGGCTCTCAGACACCCCCGTGGGAAAGTAGACTCCTCATTGCCACATGCATGGCCCCTGGGACTTACTGGACTCATCTCCCTATGCTGCCCGTGACCGCCACCACCCAGCCAGGCCTCCTGGGGTAGCCTTCATTTACAAAGCACCCGCTGTGTGCTGGGCATGGTGCACCTGCTCTCTCCAGTCCTCCCAGTAATGCTGCTCTGCTGGTGTGGGGAGATGGAGACTCAGGAGCTTCTTACTTGCCCAGGGCCACCCAGCTGGTGGGAGCTCAGTTCCAGGTTGATCTGGGGACAAGATCTGCCAGAGCCCTGTCCCTCAGGGCTGCTATTGTTGGCAGCTGAGCTGTGCTCCACTGGGCCCCTTGCTCCACTGGGCTCCTGGGTGCCTCTGCCCTTTGGCCTGGCCGGACTCTGCCCAGCAAGCCCTCAGCGTCCCCAGGCAGCCGAAGGAGCTCCTGTTTACTCTCCGGGAAAAGCTCCCCCAGGCAGCACTTGCACCTGCCTCTGGGCTGGCTGATGATGTCACATCCTCTTTGTGTGGAATGTGAAGGCCTCCAGGGCACGGATTGTGCCTGATGCCTCTAGCTCTGGCTCACAGCACCCAGGGTGCACAGGAGGTCAGTGAGGGTCTGAGTGAATAGGGGGTGTTTTTGGAACCTTCTTGCCCACCAGAAACAGGAAGGGCACTGGAAGTGACTGACGTGAGTGCCCAAAGCTCCCCCAGCTTCGTGGGGGATTTTCTGGTCCCAACGTCTCAGCTAGAGGGACTTTAGATTGGAAAGGAAGGGATGAGGCGCTTTTGGCCAGGTGAATTCTGAGAGTTAGGTCTGCAAAGGCTCATCAAGGTGCAGGGGGTCCCCCGAGCTGGAGCAGCTATTGGGTCCTCTTGTGTTTTTTCTTTCTTTTTTATTTATGTCATAATAAAAGGAATTGGAAGTCTTTTGCTTTAAGTGAACCAGTAATATAAGCATTAAAATGATGGTGAAAGAATGAGAATCATACAATCAAGGGACAGAAAAGGTAGTCCTAGTAACTTGCATTGCATAAAAACCTAGAATTTACCTCTGAGCTTCCTGGCAGCCTTGGCAAAAATGGAAACATTGTGATTTCTGATTCACTTATGAAAATAAGTAATAGTTCAGCATAGAGAGTTTTGGATCAACTGCAAGCCTGGAGGGCTTAATCCTGTGGTTTTTCAGATAAGATCGGGCTTTTATCTATGACAAATCGCCAGATAATGAAGTACTTTAGACTCTGTGGGCCAAGTGGTCTCTCTTGCAACAATAGTAGTCTCCTCCTAATCCTTCTGGGGATGTGTTCCGAGACACCAAGTGGATGCCGGAAACCTCGGGTAGTAGTAAACCCTATTGTACTGTGTTCTTTTTCCTATACATATATACCTATGATAAAGTTTAATTCATAAATTAAGCACAGTAAGAGATTAACAACGATAATTAATGATGAAATAGAACAGTTGTAACAATATGCCAGCATCATTGCCCTTGCGCTTTGGGGCCCTTATTAGGTAAAATAAAAGTAACCTGAACACAAGCATTGCAATACTACCATAGTTGATCTGATGCCCAAGAAGGCTACTAGTGGCTAAGGGGCAGGTGGTGTCTTATAGCATGGATATGCTGGACAAAGGGAAGATTCAGGTCTTGGGCAAGACAGAGTGGGACGGTGCAAGATCTCATCACACTACTCGGAGTGTAATGAGATCTTAAAATTTAAAACTGACGAATTGTTTATTTCTGGAATTTTCCACTTAATATTTTTGGACCATGGTTGACCTTGGGTAGCGGAAACCCCAGAAAGTGAAATCATGGGTAGCAGGGAGCTACTGCATTCAACTTTGCCACTGTAGCGCAAGAGTACCCGTGGACAATTAATGAACAGATTGTGGCTGTTGTTTCAATAAAACTTTATTTACAGAAACAGGCAGACATCCATGGCCTGTAGTTTGTGGCTCCCAGAGATAAGAGGTAGTATTACCCTGATGGATGACTGTGACATCTTCCCATCTTGACCCTGTTGGAGGCTGAGATCTTCTTGTTCTGTGTCCCTGGACCACCCTCTTCCTCTGTTCCTGGAGAGAGAGTCTGGTCCAGGAGGCCTCTGACCCTGGCCTCCATCGGATGAACCTCGCTGGCTCAGGTGTTCCCTCCCCAAAGCCTCTGTCCTCTGTTGAGGGTATCGGGGGTCCTTCAGGCTCCCTTCCCACAAGACTCCCCTCCCAACCCCTGGCTACAAAGGGCTGCCTCTTTAGAGCTAACCCTCCTTCAACAACTTGATTCTGCAAGGAGAGATCTTTGCAGGAAGACCTTGGTGGGAGTGGTTTTCTGACTGTCCGGACTCGGTCCACCGTGGTTGAGAACCATACTGCTCCTGGGAACTGGTATGTGTGCTGCTATTTTCTTTTAATTTTGGAGGTAAAATGTGGGAATAGAACTTTCTGGGAATTCTGCTCCTTACCACGTACTCTGTTTGTTTATTTACATATTCCTGACCTCATTCCACAAAGCTGGGGAGTGGAGGAGGCAGATGCTTCAAGTGTCCTGTCAAATTTTGGGCTCTTTTTTTCCTGCTCTGGAAAAGGGAGCTCATCTCAGCATCACAGAGGTTCACAGAGCACCCCGGACAGGGTGACACAGGAGGTCCTCACATCGGTCCTCCCCTTTCCTGGCATGCTGGTGTAGCCGGCGCCTGGTCTTTGGCTGCATTTAACCAGTCATTGTAGAAATGGGAGATGCAGGCTTTGGGAGAGTCCGTGAATTTTCCCCAACTATCAAACATGTGGAGCACCAGAGTGAATGCAAATCCTCCACTGGCCCTGCTGGCCTGTGCCGTCTCAGTTAGGGACTGTCCCTGGGTGCTCATTTTCAGGGTCTGAGACCCTGTGGCCACAACTCCATGAAGAAATGGCCAGATAGGATGGAGCCATCATGACTACCAGCTGTAGAATTCTCTCTTGACAGCCCAGGAGGGCCCTCGGTTCCTTCAAGGGCCTGTTTGAATTTAATTCCCTCTTCCTACTGTTGCGAAAGAGCTGTTTCCATTAAGTAAGGACCACTTTATGCTCCCTTTCAAAGTAATGTAACTGGAGGGGCATCCCCTGAACACCTGCCCACAGGTGATCTGGGACGTGGTTCACCTGTCCTGTCCCAGGTACGCCTCCATCCAAGGACCAGGGGATAGACTGTCATGGTGTTGTCACATGAAGTGGGCTGAATTTAGGCCCCAAGTTACATGTCTGTGTTTTGCTTTGCCCATGTGGCCTTATTGTGGGTACGTTTATGAGTTTCTTTAGGTTTTGAATATTTTTGAATGAGGAATGCAGGCAGCCCTTTGCGACAGCCTTCAGAGACCCAAGGACAGAAGGAAGACGCTGGTGCTTGATTTTGTCTAGAACATTCTTTTTACCCCTTGGGCTCGAGCTCTCGCTCTGCCTGGGTGTGGGGGAAAAGGGACGTCATTGGTGAGGGAGAAGGTTCTAGACTCCTGTTAGGCTCTCAGATGCCTAGCACTGGCCTGGCCCCCGGGAGGTGTCCAGGGACTGCCCCTGGGATGAGCAGATGCTGAGCATTGGCAGGAAGCTGGTGGAGCAATGTGGGGCGGAGAGGGTGTTGGTGAGTTGCCCCACCCGCCTCCCTGAGCACTGTGGGGTGAATGATAGGGCTGGGAGAGCAAAGTTCTGAGTTTCCCTGCCTGCCTCCCTATCCCCTACCCCAAGGCTACTGGGTGGTGAAAATGCCTTTGGCCACTGCAAATGGAAGAGCTTGGGTGCTCAAGGCAGGCCAGTGGGTGCGGGATGGGGAGTGGTTGTTAGGTTGTTACAGGTGCCTTAGCCTCTCTGCACTAACCCCAGGGAGAGAGAGGCCTTCATTCCAGACGCCCTGGAAAGATGAGTCCACAGACTTCCCCAGAGGCCCACCAGGCAGCTTGTGCATGGATCCTGCCTGCAGCAGCCTGGCCAGTGATGGGTTCACAGGTGGCTCATTAGTGAACCCCTTTGGTGTGCCCACCTCCAGCCATCACCCCCAAGGCAGCGTTTTCCACTCTGAGGCCGAGCTCTGACTGAGCAGGGAGAATGTCCATGCTTTGGACACTGGGTAGAGCCTGGAAGGCTGGGGCGGGGGCAGTGGCTGGAAGACCACGAGGAGGAAGTCTTTCCATCTGCAAGGGCCTGGGGGACTGGGGGGCCGATGGCATCCTGGGCACTGCTGACCTTCTTGTGGCACTTCTTGGCTCAGAGGGGGAGGTTCAGGGGAGCTTGGGGCGCCGCGATGAGATTGACTAGGCCACAAGAAGAGGGAGGTGGCTGCTTCCTTCTGTGCACCCCCCGCCGCAGCCCTCTATCCCCGTCTGAGTTAAAGGTTCCACTGTGCTGGCCTGTAATGATGCCTTTTCAGTGTCGGGGGTAGGGGAGCTCCCTTCATAACCACGTCCTCTCTTGTCCAGCGCAGAGCTTGGCCCAGGAGACGCAGTTTTCAGGCCCATTTGTGCAATGACAGAGTAAAGAATAACTCACTGAATGAACGGGTGAATGAATGAACTCCTTGTGAGTAGGGACCTTCCCAGGACTCCCATAGTGCCTCGCACATAGTAGATGCTTAGGAAATGCTGCTCAGCCAGTGGATCCATTCCGAACCCACTTCTTTCTTCATCCTCACTGACACTGACGGAACGTGGTGCATCTTTTCTTTTGTTAACCTCTTTGAACCCGCCTTTAAGAAATTAAAGTTCTGGATTCAGCGTCAGTGTTCTGTTGGCCCCAGGCATGCGTGTCAGCATCCTGCCACTGAGAAGGTCTCGGGGTCAAGTGACAACTTTTCATCTCAGAAGTCTGTCTCTGTCCTGGGGCTTCCCGGATTATTTCCCTCTTTGATGATGGGATTTGCAGGAGCAGAGCTGAGCCCTGTGGGGACCTTCTGTTTGGTGCCAGGTCATGTGGCTGACTAGGCCTGTTCTGCTCACTGGGGTCACGGGGGATGAGAACGGGGCCACGTGGGGCAGTGGAGCGGCCCTTGCCTTCCAGATCTGTGGCTGGGGAAAGCCACAGCCTCAATTTGTCTTCTAGAAGGTGGGAGTTGAGGTTGAGTATGGAAGGACCCAGCTTCGTGCCACAGTGGGGTGTGGACATTGAACAGCTGAGAGCCGGGATGAGGGGACCCTGGGTGTTTCTTAGTGGAAACAGCTTTTCACCGGCTGTCTGACCCCAGAGCACTTGGGCTGTGAGGCCCTGGATTCTTGGCGGGGATTTGAATTAGATTTGCCTGGCTTCACTCCCTTCCTGACCAGAGACCAGAAGCCAGAGAGGAGAAGGGACGCTTCCGGGTCACTCGGCAGGGGCAGCACTGCATGAGACCCCAGGCTTGTTCTACCGGCTCCAGGCGGCCTTGGCCTCACTCACTGTTCCCTGCCGTGAGCGAGGCTGAATGAGGCTGGGGCTGGGGAGGTTGGACTGCCCTGTAGCCACGAGGACTGTTAGACTTGGGCTCTAGAGGCCGACGGGTGGCCTCTGCTCCCTCCCCGGGGCTCTGTGGGCCCTGCCTCCCTCTCTCTCCCTCCCATGCCTGTGAGTCCTCAGCTGCACTCCTTGCGCTGTGCGTGGCTTCAGGAGGAAGCTGTCTTGTTTGTCATTTCTGGCCCAGGACTGGGCTGTCCTCTTCCACTTCAAGGCACATTTTCAGCTGATCATGAAATTGCTCCCAACACCTCCTCTGATGGAAGGGCAGTGAGCTGGCAAGCTGGGAGGCAAGTGTCCTCCTGGGATGGGCCTATTAAAAGAAAAAGCAGGAAAAAAGAACTCTTAGAAGCTCCTACCACATGCAAAACTTTCACCAGAAACAAGTGACTCTGGTGCTTATAAAGAGGCCAGTGGCTGTCTATGCAGTGACTCACATCTGTAATCTCAGCACTTTGGGAGGCTGAGGTGGGAGGATAACTTGAGTCCAGGAGTTTGAGACCAGCCTGGGCAATATAGTGAGATCCCGTCTCTACACAAAAATAAAAAATAAAAAAATTAGGCTGGGCACGGTGGCTCACGCCTGTAATCCCATCACTTTGGGAGGCTGAGGCAGACGGATCACGAGGTCAAGAGATTGAGACCATTCTGGCCAACATGGTGAAACCC
>NW_012104253.1:5122568-5134504 GCF_000951045.1 Mandrillus leucophaeus
CCCGTCTCTACTAAAAAAAAAAAAAATCAGCCCAGTGTGGTGGTGCGTGCCTATAATCCCAGCTAATCGGGAGGCTGAGGTGGGGAGAATTGCTTGAGCCCAAGAGGTTGAGGCTGCAGTGAGTGGTAATCGAGCCACTGCACTCCAGCCTGGGCAACAGAGCGAGCTGTCTCTACCGAAAAAAAAGAGGCGAGTGTTTCTGGCTGATGCTCCAACTTCTTCCTGCCTGTTGTGTGCTCAAGGACCCCCCTTGGAGCCTAGCATTGTTCTGGTCACCAGAAATAGAGAGGAAGGGTTCAGCTCCTTGGGGTCACCCCAGCATAGAGCCCGGGAGCAGTGTGAGACACCGAGGGATGGTGAAAGGGAGGCCAGGAGCTCTGCAAGGGAGTCTGAGCCCAAATGTGAAGGAAGCAAAGACTTTCTCAGGTGGGCACAGTGGAGGGGCAGCTGCACAAGGCAGAGGGGATGCCAGTGTTGGGTGTGAGCGAGGAGACACTTCTGGGATGTGCCAGGGGCAGTGCAGCACCAGGGACCTGGGACAGGGTACAGAGAGACAGCCCGGGTGGCTGCTGGGAGCAGAGCAGGGTGAACACAGGGCCAGGACAGGGACTGGGGGCAGGTCTGTTTCCCTAGGGAGTAGCCTTGTCATGGGAGGTGGGGGCTTCTGGCTGTGTGACCTTGGACAAGTTACTCCACCTCTCTGAGCCTTGGGTTTCTCATCTCTAAGCAGGGAGGAAGCCCCCTGTGATATGGTGATGACGATGACAGCAATTCAGGTTGCCGCAGGCTTTCATCAGGCTCTAGATGAGAGAGGAGCATCGCCCAGTCACCATTTGTGTCCCGCCCTCCCTTAAAACAGTATTTGGACTGTTACTTGTGTGTGACAACTTTTTAACTACCGACTGCTCTTCAGCCGGTGAAGGTCAATTTGCTTTTCAGGCATTCTTTACAATGAACCTTGGCTTTGCTTCCAGGGTGAGAAATCCCTGGTGAGGGTTGTGTTTTCCTCTGTAGAAATGATTTGCACGGGCTACCGGCCACTTCCCTTGGAGATCTGGGATCCTCTGCAGCTTTGATCCTGCTCTTAGGAAAATGCTGGAGGCCTGGTGGGGGGTGCTAGGTGTCCACTGTCTGACCTGCCTTGGTGCCCTGGCTTCTCCTCCCATGCTGGGTCTGGCTGTGCCACTTCCCCAAGCCAGCAAAGTCTGGTCGGAGAGGATAAAGGATAGGCAGGCTGAACTCCCCCTGGCCAGCCTGTGGACCGCTGGGGGGCTGCTTCCCATGCAGTTTGAGTCAGCTAATATTGACCAGGGGCTGCTCTGTGCCAGGCCTTGGGGGAGGGTCCCAGGCTCCGAGGTGAGCCACATGCAGGCAGTCTCTGCCCTCTGGAAGCTTCTTGTCCAGGACTTGCCGGCTCTCATTCCATCCTGGGTTAGCTCCAGTAGTGTCTGTGCCAGCCTCCTGCGCCATGCCAGGGACATGTGGCCATGTGGGTCTGTGACCCAGCCCTGGAGCTGGCATTTGCTGGGTGTCCAGATGGGTGGGCCATGTGGTCTGAAGATAGATGCCCCGCCTTGCTGCCTCTTGGGCAAAGTGGCATCCCTGGGCCCAGGCAGAGATTTTCTCACCTCTCTGAGGGACAGATGCCCAGGTCCCCAGAGGAGGCCTGTTGCAGTTGGAGGGCTTCCAGATGTCAGCAGACGCCTTGCCTTGCATGGCCAGCTGTGCCTGTGCCGGTGATCTTGGGCACTGCCCATGTCCTCTAGCTCCAGCCATGGATATTGGCTTCTTAGCACTTGGCCTGGCACGGCCCTGGGCTTTCTGAGTGGGAATGACAGAGCTCCGAATGGGGCTTCAGCCCAGTGCCCCTCCCCTGCCCGTTCTGGGTGGAATCTGAGCTCCCCAAGGCTGACCAGCGCCTGTGCTCCTGCGCCAGGACAGCAGGTTCTTCTCTTAGCTGCAGACCCCTGCAGGGTCCTGGATTCCCAAATTCTCACAGTGGGCCTCATGGGGTTTCACCACGCACCCGTGATGTGTGTTAATAAGACTGTTTAAAAAAAAAAAGACGAGAGTCCCTGTCTGTGGTGGAATTTGGTGCCTTTCGAAGCCGAGGGATGGAGAAGTCAGGGGGAGCTCTTTCACAAGAAATAGACTCTCATATCTTGGGATTTGGGAAAACAGAACTGGCGAGGTTTTTTTTTTTTTTTTTCTTCCCTTCCCAGGCACGCTGTATTATTAAGACACTCTGTCTTATAAGGGATGTTGGATAATTAATCCTGTGGTGAGGCAATAGCAACAAGCGTTCGAATATATTTAAATAATGAGGAAGTTCTTTAATGTGGACCCGTAAAATAATTGTGGGCCGGTGGCATGAAAAACAGAGGGTCTGTATTTATTGAAATGTACTTTTCCCCTTTAGAAGACGGGGATTTTTCTTTTGTGTACACACACACATACGCACACGCACACACGTGCACGCGCGCGCGCATGGACACGCACACACACACACACACACACATAGCATTTAGCCAGAACCCTGCTAAGTCTTCTCCCTTTTCAGTCAAAAAAAATCAATTATGCCTTGTGGTCGCTTTCCAAAAACCACTTTTGATTGTGTGATTCTGTTTCAGTCGAGAGCGCTCCAATCAGTCCCTCAGAAACAAGAAGGGGGAACGAACCCTCTCAGCAAATATCTGGGCGTCTGTGCAGATTCTCAGCCATTGAGGATATTGACAGCAATCAGAATTCCTCGGCTGTTGAAACTTCGCCTCTAATTGAACTGGGAAAGGTAAACCCAGATTCAGGGCTCTGCACGCTGTAATTGCAATAATTTAATTTAGCTATTTAACCTGTAATTCAGTGGTATTTATTAAGGAGCATGGGAGAAAATGAGGCCATTAGGAGCCAGAGATGAATACATTGAAATGAAAATGAACACTTCTAACTGCCAGTTGACCTTCGGTTTGTAGCAGTTTTTATTAGGCTGGTCACGGTAATTACCAGGACGTGGATCAGGGAGGAAAAGCGAATAATTCAGTAATGAACATTTTTATTCATTATCTCACATTTTCAGGAAGCGGACAAGTATCGCAAAAGTGTCAGTGATGCTTCCTTTCTGTTTGTTTTTTAAAAAAATGATTGTTTGTGGACAATGGCCCCGCGCAAAGCGTCCTTCAGTGGTGAGCAAGTGGCATCCGGGGAGTCTGAGCGAGATGCTCTGGTGTGTCACGGGGCTGGGGTGCACTTGGGGATGGCTGACCTAGTCAGCCTGGAGGAGCACAGAGAGTCGGAAGTCTGCCAGCCTCAGTCGCTGAAGGTTTTCTAAAACTATTGATTAAGTGGAAAGTTTTTTGCTGTGCTGACCAGGGGAGGGGTGGAACAGGTATTCTCGTGTGTTAGGATTAGCCCAGACGGGGCTGTTCTGCTGAGTGCAAAGCAGTGCACTTTGGAAGGTACACTCTGTTTGGAAGGCTGGGGGTATGGCTGAGAACGTGTCCCGAAACCTTTCATACCGTTCGATCCAGGAATTCTACTTCCAGGACCACAGCCTGAAGACTAACCAGGGACATGCATAGGCTCATACGCACACACCTGCAGCGTCCCTATAGTCGTGGAAAAGAGAGTGGTGAAATAAACATGTCCCAGCCATAGGATGGAACATTACCCAGCAATTGAAAGTAATGATGTCAGGGCACTTCTAGCGATGTGGGAAAATGTCAAGCACAAATCAAAACTGTATACAGCAAGAGCTCAGCTATTCGACGTCTGTGTGTTCTTGTCTATCTGAATCCACAGGAAAGGGACCGAAAGGAAACATTGACATTTTAAGAGAAGTTATTTTGGTGGATTATATTTCCTTCCATATCCTTGTCTGTATCTGTAAAGGTTTCTACAAGAAGAAAATTTTCCTTGAAAATCAGACAGTGCGGTGACATTGATCTCAAAAGTTGCAGTCACTTTCGCTCAGTGGAAAGAAAAGTTTCTAGCTGGGCACTCTGCATCGGCAGTCTCTGCCAACCTTGTGGTTTCATTAGCTCCTCCTCCCACTTCCCAGAAAACCGTCCAGCCCTTCGATGGATCAGGGGGATACACACTAAGCCCACGCGTGTCAGCCAGCTGTGATGGATAGCTTCCCGACACAGCCAGCGTCCTGTGCATCTGGGAGGCATCGTCTCTTTATTGCTCTGATTTCCATACCTGGCTTGCGGCTTCAAATTGGAAGTCAGGGGCCTGCACAGCAGAGTCTGCTGTCCTCTTCTGGGGCTGGGGGTGCATGACCCAGAAAGGGGGACACTTGGTGAGGATGTCTCCCTCGCACCCAGCTGTCCAGTTGATGGCTTCCGTCTCTGAGTCTCCGCTCCAGCCGTCTGTCTGCTTCGTTTCTGGCTGTGGTCATTTCCTTTCAGATAGAGACGTTAGAAATAATCATATTCTATTCACGCGGCGGGGAAGAGTGCGTGCGGGTGTGTATCTTGGCGTTGTCAGGAGAACCTTATTAGATATGAGGCGAATCCTCCTCCCCACAGCAAGGGCTTCATTTCCTCCCTGGAGCACCCCTCACCACCCTCTGACACCCAAAGGAATGAACGGGAGGCTTGCCTCATGAAAAAAAAAAAATTCTCTTTCCAATCTTCAATTTTCCAACTTCACTCATTTTCTTTATTAAGGGTACTATGGATATTGGAAAGAAAGATAAAATGACAGCTCTGCCCTGAATCCAGAGTGGGAGACCTTGCTTTGCATACTGACTTCAGCTGACTGGCAAGAGAGGGGCCAGGGCTGTCTTTAAGCCCTAGGGCAGTGCCTGGCACACACTGGGTCCCTGTAGGCGTCCCCTTCTGCCCTGGGGTCCTCCTCTCACTCATCTGCTCATTGCTTCTGACCCACTGCTGCCAACTGTATCCCTAGACGGTGCCCTAAAAACAGACGATGTTAGCAAAGGGATGTCGTGTAGCCCGAGAAGGTGCAGGCTGGGGAGGTGGAAAGGCATGCATTTAGCTTCTGGTCTGGTGTTGGGCCTCAGTTCCTTCCCCTGTAACAAAATGGGTATGCTTCCAGTCTGAGAATAAACTCCCTGGGATTATGAATGCGAAACCTTCGGGCCAGGTTCCGAACATGGAAGGAACGGGAACATGGAAAGTTCTTGGTAAATGTTCCCTTTCCTCCTTCCAGCCCTGAGCCTCAGCATCACCGTGTGATAATCCCAACTGGTGAGGATCCCGTGCAGCCTTGGTTGAGAAAATGCCTGGCTTATGAGGTGCTCACGTGAAAAAGTTCAGCGTTTGAGGTGTGTCACATGGCCTTGGCAAGCATTTGGGTTTTTTGAGTGAATGGGTTTGCACACTCACTGCACACAGAGCTCCTGTTCCGTTTGCAAGGTCCCCTCTCTTATGGACACAGTTATCCTCTCTGATGGTGGGCAAACATCTATCCAGTGTGCAGCTGACCCGTGGAACTGCTGAGGCTTCAGCTCCGGGGAATCTTGGGGGGCATCTGTGAAGACAGCTGCAGGCAGGGAATGGTCAGGGCACGTGAGCCGCTGCAAAGTGAAAGCTGCTGTGGCCTAGGCCCTTAGGTTTTCAACCCGCTGGGAACAGCTTTGACCAGGATAGTCGGGGACATGGAGCCGTCTCCCTGAAAGATGGGCTGGCTGGCCTGGCTCAGGAGGGGAAGGGGAGGATGCCAGGACACTGAGGTCTTCACGTTGGAGGAGTGGCTAGTGCACCCCCAGCCCCTGTTTTTTTCAGGTCCACAGAACGTATCACGGTGCTGTGCCCCAGTCACCACTATGATAAAAACGCTGCTGTCCTTGCTCGTGTAGAGGAACTTTAGAACCTTTCCTCCTCCCCTGGTTGCCTGGTTACAAGATCATCTGTCATGTGTTCCCCGAGAAGAGGGCTTGGGCTGGGGAGACACGGGCTGGGGGGCAGCATTGGGAGATGGTGTTCGCTGTTGGGAATGCAACGAGCACCTTTGATCCCATCTAATTCCCATTTATATTACGCTGGACAGCCCCACCACCCAGCTGCCCTCTCGAAGCCTCAGACCGCTGGGGTTTTTTTTGATGCATGAATGAAGACTGGGAAGTGGGCCAGGACTTGGCTCATGGGCTTCTTCATCATTTATTAGCTTCTAGTTTTAATTGTTTCCCGACTTCTTTCCAGATATTTATCTAGGAAGAATTGTCAGTTCTCACTGCGCCACGCAGACGCAAGGGGCGGGTGCAGACTGCAGAATTTTAAGGGCTCTTCTGGGCAGCAGGCAGGAGGGCTGTGTCAGCTCAGTCCAGCAGGTGTTGGCTGAGCACCTACTATGTGTCAGATGGTGTTGGGTGGTGAGGGGTGACAGGGATGACTGGGACGAGGCTCCCACTCTGTAGGGGCCTGTCATCCTGGGGGTGGGGTGCTAGCTCAAGGAAACTTACTTATGCTTTATTTTGAGCGCTTTCCCTGCTGCAGGCCCTGGGATGGATGTAAGCCGTGTGACCTCAGGTGGGTTGCTTTACCTCTCTGAGCTTGGATCCTCCATGTGGATTCCAAGGCATACGAATCTTGTGGGGGTTCATGAAGATACATTGAGGCACTCAGCAAGTGCTCAACAAGGACCAGCCATTGTTTCGGGGGTGCAAAGCCCAGTGCAGTTTTCCTGGCTTGGGGGCTGTGGTGTGTGGTGGTGTGGGCAAGGATAGAATGCTGGGTGCCCCATTCGCCTTCAGCATTCTGGTCTCACCTGCGAAACGGAAGTGCTGGGGAAGCCCCACAGAGAAGGTGTGGGGAATACTGGAGAGTCCTGGGCAACTTCTCTTCCTTTTCTTTCAGAGGAGCCCTGGGTCAGAGTAGACCACTGTGTTGGTGTCTGTGGTGGATTTGACAGTGGGGCTTGAAAGTACAGGTCAGGAAGCCAGGTGGTTCGCTCCGTACATTTCCTGAGAACGCATCTCGGCTCGCTGTAGGTACTTTTCAATCCCCTGATCGTCTGGGTAGAAAAGGAGTCCGAAGGCTCGAGTTCCTGCACCAGCCTCATCCTGGGGCTGTGCGACCTCAGGAAGCCCCTTCTGCCTGCTGGGCAGCCTTCACTTTCCCATCTGTGCACCTGGGGGAGATGGCTCTGTGCTAAGGTGACTTATTAGTGGAAGGAGCAAGGGAAGGCTGGCTGGACCTGCCTTGTTGCCTGGATGGCCTTGGGTAGACGCGCTTTGTTCCTGATCCTTGGCTTCTGCACTTAAGAGCTGAGGTAAGATGGGATCCTGGTAAGGACTGACCAAGGTCCTACTGGTCGGGTCCCCGTAGTTCAGGCCTGTCTGCATCCTCGGGGGTTGCTACTATCGAAGGCCGTCTGCTGCACGGTTGAGACTGCTTTTGAGCCAAGTCATCCAAGCCTGGGTCCCAGCTCCTTCACTTCCTGTAGGACCAGCCACACAACCCAGTTGAATCTCACCTTTCTCCCCTGAGTGACAGGGAAAATATTAGCTTCCTCTGGGGGCCATTTGGCAGACAAGGCATTTCACACCAAAGGACAGATTCAGAGAAGTTACGCACCTTCCCCAGGGTTGCCCAGCTGATAACTGCCGAGTCATGGCTGGTTTGGAATAGAAACCCGAAGTATTCAGTCCTTTGCTCAAGGTGCATGGGCAACACTGGATGGGGTTCTGAGTAGTCCACAGGGCAGAAGCCTAGAAGGATAGAGCTTTGGCCATGCCTACAGGCCTCTTCCTGGCCCTGCAACCCCCAGGGATGTTGTCCAGGAGCACTGGCTCCTTGGCGGGCCCATCTTACCAGACCTGGGTGTGTTCTGTAAGTCAGTGCAGTCCAGGGAAGGCTTTGGCGGTTTGCTGACTGTGACTTCTGCTGTTAGGGGACAGTCCGGGGCCAGCAGCACTTGCTCTGTGTTGGGGCTATGAGGAGGGAGGACAGGTGTCCAGGTGGTCGCCCTGTCACCTGCCCTGAGCTTCCTGATATTTCGACTTCTCCATCATGTTTGGAAGAATTCATGTGCGGGGCCATGCACGTTTCTCACAACATTCCCATTCCTTGGAAAATCATTGAATTTGCCATTTGCTTTGGGGCCATATTGGCTGGCAGAAACCATTGAAACCCCCAGTGCCCCCGTTTACATTGATAAGCATTGGGGCCAATAAAATGGCTGGATCTCATTGGCTGGAGCACTGCTTTGGGAAGGCTGCAGAGAAGGAGGAAAAATAACAAAATCCTTCAGATTGGTCAGCCTGCTTCTCAAACAGGAGTCTACAAGTGCATTTTAGATTTGGGGTTTTTAAAAGACAGATCCCTTCTGAAATTTGGCCAGAAATGATTTGAAACAAAATGATCACAGACTTGATTAAAAAGGAGTGCTCTCAAACCCTTTTCATGGTCTGGACCAGTGGAGTTTGTTGGTGTGTGCGTTTGGCTGTTGGTTTCTCTATTTAGTTATATGTATTCTTACTCTCTTAGATTTGGCTTTAATCATTTATTTCATTTTTTTAGAAGGTAAATTTTTTTTTTTTCTTCAGAAAAGAGAGGTAAGAGGATTGGGGGAAGATCTCTCCTCTGCAGCCAGAATCTGAGTTCTCCAGCATGTTGTGCCAAGTTGATGGCTATTATTCCCCCAGAAGATAATGTCCCTTTTTTTTTTTTAACTTCCTTTTAACATTCTGCCCTTGGCATCTGTTCCAGGCATTGTGGACGAACGTAGACTGTGTTCTGACAATGGGTTAAAGCAAGCACTTATTGAAAAGCATTCTCTACTTAATTACATTTCCTTCTTCTGGAAGCTATTTTAATTTTTTTTATAATCACATGTTAATTGTGTATTAGCGGGGCCTTTCTGATTAGTTGAAAACATAATGAAACCTTTGTAAACAACATAGAGAGAAAGAAAGAGGAGTGTGTGAACAGAGAGAGTGGTGATGAGCCAGTTCTAAGAGGCTGAAATCACTACATTTCTTGATGCCAGGGAGGGGCTGAAATTGTACCTGGAAGGCCCCTTTTGAATGACGACTCCTTGGTGGCAATGACTGACCACGGTGGCTGATCGGTGACAGAGAGGGGTTTGGGGGTTTGTTCATGAGCAGTCCCATCTCATCTTAGCCCCTCTTAGCCCCATCCTGCTGTCTTGCACTCATTTATTCACTCATTCATTCATTCACTTAGTTATTCACTTATTCACTAATTCACTCACTTCTTCATTCACTCACTCATTCATTTATTCACTCTTTTATCCACTCACTCATTCACTCACTCATTCATTCACTGAGTTATTCACTTATTCACTAATTTACTCATTCATTCACTCATTCATTCATTCACTCTTTTATCCACTCAGTCATTCACTCATTCATTCATTCACTCATTTACATTTTGATCATTAAATAGCATTCTCTATTGAGCACCGACCAGAGACAGGACTCTTCCATGCATGCTCTGGAATCTTCCCACCATCCTCAATACAGGTGTCACTCGCATTTATGGATAAGGAACTTGGAGCTCACAGTTGAGCTCACTCATTCATGTTCAGCCAAGGCTAGGAAGCAGGAGAATCAGATCTTTCTGGCCCACAGCCCCAACCCCAGTGTGGTTCCCAAGTTGCCATGTCCCTTCCCATCCAAATTTCAGCCGGTCTGGTACCCCTGGTACCTGGCAGGACAGTAGGAGGGTAGAGGAGGCCACAGGGCTGGGCCTGTGTGTGTGTGGTGAGGACAAGGTGAAAGGTAGCATGCTGTGCTCCCCAGAACGTGCCGGCATTGTTTTATTTTCCGCCTTCTAACGAGAGCCACGTTTCTTGATTGAAAGCACCAGCCCCAGTTTACAGTCCCTATTGTGGCGAGCGGGGCCCCGAAAGCCCTGCTCTGTTCCCCATTTAAAGGGCTGGGCTTACAGGGGTTTTGCAGTTCCCAGGCTGTTATTAGGGAAGCGTGGCTGGGGCGCTTAAAATGAAAGTGCTACTGTATGCGAGAGCCAGGTTCACCGTGTGCGCTCCAAGGAAACGCTGCCAAGACAGTATTATGAACAGCCGCCAAGCAAAACACACGCATTCCGTCCAGTGGAGCCAGCTCACTTCTGCAAATAGAGGAAAAATTGACTTTCTGATTTGGAGTGTTTCTACAACTAAGAAGAATCACTCCAGTGATTGTTCTAAAAATATTCTGGAGGCAGCACGTTCTTGAAGGCCTCGGGATTCTGAGCGTCCCTTAATTGTACTTTTTATGTAATCTCTCTGGATCGTGTTTAAAAAAAAATCACTTAAGCTTGCGTGGTCATCCTCCTCCCCCCGTCACCCCACATAAGTGTTGCTGCTGCATGAGAGAGTGGCATACGCAGCAGAAATTGTATTTTTATCTCTGACTTCAGGAAGTATATTTGTTTTTCATCTCCTGCAGCCGCCGTTGCAGGGCTCACAGCTGAGCCACCAAATCTAGGGCAGCCCCTGACATCCCTGCCTTAGTGGCCAAGCCCAGCTCTGGAGGGAAGTCACTCGGAGTTTTTTTTTTTTTTTTTTTTGGTGGAGGGCTGTGGGCAGGCAGGGGGTTGCTGACAAATGCAATCCCCCTGCCCCCTCTGCCATTTCAGGCTGCCTTCCCCCTTCACAAGGCGCGGAGTTCCCTAGGAGCCCTGGATTCTCAGCTTCAGGCAACTCTGGAATTCAAATGATTTCTACAATGATGAAATTGACTGGGATTCCACAGCTTCTTTATTGCCAGAAGTAGATGGTGTGGGCCACTCCTCTTCTCTCTGTCTTTTCAGTTCTCTCCACCTCTTTCTCCCTTTCCCACTCTCTTCCTGACTCCCCACTTTCTCTTTCAGTCTATTTTCTTTAGATTTAGGGGCAGTGCCCACAAGGAAGCCAGTGTTTAAGTTGATGGGTGTGGCCCAGGGCTGCCCACTTTTGGGACAGTTGCTATGTGGACTGGCTCATCCTTTGCTGGGGAGATGCCCTGTGCGTTGTAGATGTGCAGTGGCATCCCTGGCCTCTCCCCACTAGATGCCAGTAGCACCCCAAGCCTAAGCCCCTCAGTCTTGACAATCACAAATATCTCCAAACATTGCCACAGGTTTCCTAGAGGGGCAAAACAGCCCTCAGTTGAGAACCACTGTTCTAGCCTGTTTTTTCTAACTGACAACAACCCAGAAAAAGCCTGGGGGAATATTAGTATCTATTTTGAGGCTCAAGAATAATCAATAATAAAAGAGTAGAATCAACGGCCTTGAAAATTGGGACTGAATTTCCATTGTTAGATTTTACCCCCAAAGTATATTTTAAAAAGAAGTAACAGGATCACCCTGATTGGAGGGTGACCCCCCCGTGTGGCTGAAGCGGGCAGTGGGAGTGGAGGTGGTGAGCTGTCTGTCACAGTCGCACCTGTAGGAGTTGGAATGGCCAGGTAGGTCAGACATCTGTACCTTCAAACACTCACGCAGTTTTTCTCTGAAATATTTCCCAATGCCGAGCTTTAGGACAACTCTTCTTTCTAGAATTAGCTTACTGATAGCCTTATTCGTGAACGGATGCTTTTGAGAAATTTGCCAGTGGTTTTGGCAGTGTGTGTTGGAACTTTCTCAGTTTTACTGCCCTTCCTCCCTCCTTTCCTTCCTTCCACTTCCCTCCTTCCCTTAGAGATTTTTTCCCCATTGTTAGGAATGGGACCTAGCTAAAAAAACAACAAAACAAGACAAAAAAAGGCACAGACGGCCGGGCGCGGTGGCTCACGCCTGTAATCCCAGCACTTTGGGAGGCCCAGGCGGGTGGATCATGAGGTCAGGAGATAGAGACCATCCTGGCTAACACGGTGAGACCCCATCTGTACTAAAAAATACAAAAAATTAGCCGGGCGTGGTGACGGGAGCCTGTAGTCCCAGCTACTCGGGAGGCTGAGGCAGGAGAATGGCGTGAACCCGGGAGGCGGAGCTTGCAGTGAGCCGAGATTGCACCACTGCAGTCCA
>NW_012104253.1:5134554-5135313 GCF_000951045.1 Mandrillus leucophaeus
CCTGGGTCAGGAGGGCGAGTGTGCGGGAGTGAGGACAGCCCTGTAGAATGAGCCAGGCCTGCACTGGATGGAGACCCCTTTTGTGGAATGCTCTTTGGTATATGTTTGCCTCTCCGGTTGCGTTTCCCGTTTCCCCCAACCTGCCTCATTCTACAGCAAACAGAGCTGCTTTCTCCATTGCGTGGCCCAGTGCCCTGCACCTTGAGTGTGCTCACACAGCTCCCTACCTTGTGGACCTTTCCCTCCTTGACCTGGGCACATCCAGTTCTCTGTGTCCGGCTTGAACATCACTTGTCATATAGATTTTTAAATTCTTTTTTGACAGAGTCTCACCCTGTCACCCAGGCTGGAGTGCAGTGGTGTGATCTCATCTCACTGCAACCTCCGCCTCCGGGTTCAAGCGATTCTCCTGCCTCAGCCTCCAGAGTAGCTGGGACTACAGGCACCTGCCACCATGCCTGGCTACTTTTTGTATTTTTAGTAGAGATGGGATTTCACCATGTTGGCCAGGCTGGTCTTGAACTCCTGACCTCAGGTGATCCACCTACCTCGGCCTCCCAAAGTGCTGGGATTACAGACGTGAGCCACCGTGCATGATGCACTCTTATTTTCCCTTCTGAACGAACACCAGGGTCTCCTCCTCGGAGAGTCTTTTGTGGTCCCCCCAGGATGTCAGCCTCTCCCTCCTCTGGGTTCCGCACTGCTTGGCACACCCTTCACAAGTGACTGAATGGCCTGAACCTTGCCTAGATGTTCCTG
>NW_012104253.1:5140138-5154615 GCF_000951045.1 Mandrillus leucophaeus
AAGTGCCTTTTTTAAAAAAATTATTTTTTATTTTTTATTTATTTTTATTTTATTGTTTTATTTGAGATGAAGTCTCACTCTGTTGCCTAGGCTGGAGTGCAGTGGTGCCATCTCGGTTCACTGCAGCCTCCACTTCCCGGGTTCAAGCAATTTTCCTGCCTCAGCCTCCCGGGTAGCTGGGGACTACAGGTGCATGCCAACACGCCCACCTATTTTTTTGTACTTTTAGTAGAGACGGGGTTTCCCTGTATTAGCCAGGATGGTCTTGATCTCCTGACCTCGTGATCCGCCTGCTTCAGCCTCCCAAAGTGCTGGGATTACAGGTGTGAGCCCCTGCGCCCGGCCCAAGTGCCTTGTTTTAAAGACATATGCTATAACTGTTTCCATGTTATGTGGCTTTAAATGTTGGCTCATTACTGGGACACCCAGTAGGGTCAGGTGCCAGCATCCATCAGCAAAACCTGTCTTTGGGAAATCTAGAATTGGATTGTCAGCAGGTGCTGTGCTGGGCTTCCTTGGAGTGCCTTGAGAGTAATTTCCTGGGCTTAGCCCACACTCCTGCTTCTGCCAGCCAGCCCAGCCAGCCTTGAGGTGCTCCTGCCACTTGGAATTCACAGAACTCCACCTCCCCTGGGCCTGGACCTCTAGGCTTCAGGTTCCCTAGTGCCCCTAGTTCCCTACAGGGGTCATCTTGGGAGCCTCCTTGCTCCAGGTCACCCAGTATGGGCAGCTGTTTCCCAGCCCTTCTCATCCCCCACTCTACCTCGTGCACTCCCCTCTGGCTTTGTCACCAGCCTGGCCTCCTCCTGCCCCTTGGTGTCGATGATGCCTTTATCCTGCCCTCATGGGTGGGGGGCAGTCCTGGGAGAACCAATGGGCACAGCTGCTGAGGACCACAGGCTGGAGCCAGCGGTGTGATTGGATCTAGCTGCTGACCCAGTAGCCACCATGCTGGGGTGTTGGTGTCTGGAGAGGGCTGTGTTAGGAGCGTGGGTGTGACTCCTTGTTGACATTAGTTTCTCTCCTGTACACTGTGTGTGTGTTTGTGTGTGGGGGTGTGTGTGTGTTATGTGGACACACACCGCCCCCTGCATTTTCTTGTGAACCTGCATGTGTGTGTGCATGTAGTGTGCGTGCAGCTTCTCCCTTCCATAACCTCCCATGGTGGCGTTCGGTGCATCTTCACATCGGTGAACCTCTGATGTTCTAGCGGCACCAGGCAGCTCGGCTGTGCATCCGGGCACCCGGTAACTTCGGCACTGTCAGGCTGTGCCTGGCGAGATGACCACGTCCCGGCAGCCAGCAGCGGCTGGAGGAAGCTTGGCACTGTGGCAGAGGCAAAGCGCTGCTGAAGTGCCGCAGGTTTTTCATATGGAAATGTGAAATAATGGGGTGATTAAATAGAGCTGTATATTAAAGTACATCTGACATTAGAATTACCATAATGTGCTGTAGCCTTAGGCTGAGTACTTTATTTGCCATCTGCGTCGGCCCAAAATCCCCCGGGGAAGCGCTAAAATATTCTGAATAAACTCAGCTCGAGTTCTTATTGAGAGTAAAATACCATTTGTGGCACGTCGTATTGATTCGTCTTAATTGTGGTGCAGAAAAGAACATTCACTGGCTGATGACTTTTGTGCTCGGTGACAAGCTGGCTGGAGTTACTCTAGCACTGCAGTTGGTTAACCTGGGCCGACGGCGGACTTGGCCAGGCAGGCACCTGGGCTCCAGCCACAGGAGCTGCAGCGCCATCCCCCGCCCCAAGCCGGTGGCACAGCTGGGGCTCCCCGCCAGCCCCCGGCCCTCCTCCTGGGAGAGGGTTGGGGAGAAGGAAGCCCATTGCAGGGGCAGAGGAAATTCACACCCTGCGCCTCAGGCCTCTCCCTATGGCCAGCCTCGTCTTTCCCCAGAAAGACAAACTGACCTGCTGGGGACAGAGAGGCCACGGTTTCAGCCTCAGCCCCAGCTCCAGCCCCAGCCCCAGGCCAGCCCTTGGTTGGAGAGATGTACTCTGCATATCGAAGGAAATAAAACTAACAAAAGAAAGGAAAAGAAAAAAGAAGGAAAAGAGCCCATCCACCCAGGCAAACCGAAGCTTGGTTAGTTACTGGTTAGTGGTCGTGGGACTGGGTAATGGTCTCTGAACCCCACTGGGGGGAAATTACTTGCAAAATGCATTAAAGATAAAAGAAAACACTTGGTGATCCAAACGGTGATCCCCCCATTCATAAGGTCCAGTTTTTTACCCTATAATTGCCTATCATTATACACAATTTAAATATTCAAACATTCTCCACAAACCCTGGGCTAGCATGTTTTTATTACAAATTCAGAACAAGGGAATAACCTTTAACTTCAGAGACAAATGAGACAAATTTACAAGTGCATATCTGCTGTTTTCTTGTGCTTTATCAATCCCTGCGGACCGCAACACTTTTGCTCTAACGCCACTCAGAACAATATACATATATTACTACTTGTTTGTAGTGTGTCGGTAATGAGTCCCCTCTGCATTAGCTAACCTATATAACTCGGTGGTGAGGCTCTCCATAACGTCAATTATCTCCTTGGAGCTAAACGTACACTCCATTAAAATGAGATTTACTGCTCTGCCATACTTCTTGGGGTGGAATGCAGAGATTTTTTGTGGATTTAAAGAAAGGAAAGATGGAGGCTTGCCTGGTGAAGGAAGTCGTGAATTACGGAGAGGGGAGACTTCCTGTCTCGAGGAGGAGGAGGAGGAGGAGGAGGAGGAGGAAGGCCCGCATAGGGTGCTTCTGGGGAGACTGAGATCCTACCTGTGAGTGAGAAACAGCTACACACTGGTCCCCGCTCACACACCTGCAGCCGACTCCTGGCTTTTTCTTGCCTGTTTATCTCCTAATTCCCTCTTTATTTGTCCATTAAATGATAAGGATGGTTTGCTCTGTGCGTCTCTTTCACCTTCTCTGCAAAATTCCTGTCCCCAGAGTTCTAGAATCCTTTCAGAAAACTCTCATGTTGGGCGGCGTGGGGGAACGTCACCATCAAAGTGAGCTCAGCTATCGGCCCACCAAAACCCACCGGAACAGCGTAGGCCCTTTTCAGGGAAGTTCACAGAAAGCAGATTTCAAGGGACTCTGACAACGCCTTCTTTATTATTTCCAGTGGATTTCAGTGCCTTATCCGAAGGGGGGACCTCTAAAGACAGCCTCTAGGAATGTGCTGTAGTTTTTCACGAATGCTCCAGATGACTTGCCACATGGAAAATTGCTCTGTGCGTCCTGCCCCAGCTCTTCCATCTTACTGACAAACACCACTGTTTTCACCCTGTGCCGTGATACCCCTGCGGCTGGCAGTGTTGCTTTATTCTGGGGTTGGGTGGCTGTTTCCTGAGCCTGAAACTGCATACCTGGGCTGACCAAAGAATTGAGCCGTTGAAATAGAGACTGTCTTGGGAAATCTCGGGTGCACGGTGCCTGCAGCCATAGTTCAGTTTTAATACTTCCCTGTTCCACCGATAGCCTGGACTGTCTTGTCCCTGAAGGTGGATTCACAGGCCTAGGGTATTCAGATGTGAGGCTTGCTGGAATCATTGAACTCCTTCTGTAGAGGGTAACATAGAAACCACTTTCCTTGCTAGTGATCTTCATAGACTGGATTTTAAGTTTCATTCCTTTATACCTCATGGTTTCGCAGCTTGGGAAGGGTGGCCCTCTGAAGGGTTCACCTGCATCCTTTTGTTTATAGCGATTCTCCCTTACACTGAACAGTTCTTGACTTGAGTAGGCCTTGAGTGTGGGCTTGAAATTTTTCATGGACAAAATGGGAAAGTTTTCACTATGATGGGATTTACAGCAATGGAATTTGCTCTATATTCAGCTAAGTTTCTTGCGTGTTTTCAGAACCTCCCCCTTTTCAATTTCACCTTCAGTTCTTCCTTTCTTTGAGTCTGGAGTCCCACCTCCGCCTTTAGGCATGCAGTACCTCTGGCAGGCCTGCCCCTTCCCTCCCTTCTCTGCATGATGCGCTTATTTTTTTATTTTTTATTTTATTTTTATTTTTTTGAGATGGAGTTTTGTTCTGTCACCTAGGCTGAAGTGCAGTGGCACGACCTCAGCTCACTGCAACCTCCGCCTCCCAGGTTCAAGCAATTCTCCTGCCTCAGCCTCCAGAGTAGCTGGGACTACAGGCACCTGCCACCATGCCTGGCTACTTTTTGTATTTTTAGTAGAGATGGGATTTCACCGTGTTGGCCAGGCTGGTCTTGAACTCCTGACCTCAGGTGATCCACCTACCTCGGCCTCCCAAAGTGCTGGGATTACAGACGTGAGCCACCGTGCATGATGCACTCTTATTTTCCCTTCTGAACGAACACCAGGGTCTCCTCCTCGGAGAGTCTTTTGTGGTCCCCCCAGGATGTCAGCCTCTCCCTCCTCTGGGTTCCGCACTGCTTGGCACACCCTTCACAAGTGACTGAATGGCCTGAACCTTGCCTAGATGTTCCTGAAGTCACTGGCCTCTTGCTCTAGACTTTGGGCTCCGTGAGGACAGACCTTCATTTCTTTGTGTCCCTCCTCTTGGCATAGGGCCTGGCACAGAGTGGACATATCGTGCATCTGTGAAGGAAGGGAGGAGGGAACAGGGAATCAGTTTTGTTGAGAAGTTGATGGTGAAGCCGTGCTCTCATTTCTTGCTGTAACGATACCATTTCTGAGTTGCCAGATGTGGTGAGGTCTTGGGTCATCCCGATATTCCTCCAGGGCTTCCCTGGGAAAGCACCTCGGGAACAGGGTGTCTTCTGTACACCCAACACTTACCCTGGGTCAGGAGGGCGAGTGTGCGGGAGTGAGGACAGCCCTGTAGAATGAGCCAGGCCTGCACTGGATGGAGACCCCTTTTGTGGAATGCTCTTGGGTATATATTTGCCTCTCTGGTTGCGTTTCCTGTTTCCCCCAACCTGCCTCATTCTACAGCAAACAGAGCTGCTTTCTCCATTGTGTGGCCCAGTGCCCTGCACCTTGAGTGTGCTCACACAGCTCCCTACCTTGTGGACCTTTCCCTCCTTGACCTGGGCACATCCAGTTCTGTGTCCGGCTTGAACATCACTTGTCATATAGATTTTTAAATTCTTTTTTGACAGAGTCTCACTCTGTCACCCAGGCTGGAGTGCAGTGGTGTGATCTCATCTCACTGCAACCTCCGCCTCCCGGGTTCAAGCAATTCTCCTGCCTCAGCCTCCTAAGTAGCTGGGATTATAGGCATGCGCCACCATGCCCAACTAATTTTTGTATTATTAGTAGAGATGGGGTTTTACCATGTTGGTCAGGCTGGTCTCCAACTCCTGACCTCAGGTGATCTGCCCGCCTTGGCCTCCCAAAGTGCTGTGATTACAGGCATGAGCCACTGTGCCCGTCCTCATCATGTAGTTTTGCTGCCTGCCTCCTCCCCAGGTGCTCAGAAGTCACTCGAGGTTTCTGCTCTGTCTGACAATTCTCTGTGTCTACAGTTTAACCCGCTCCCACTCCCTGACCCCCACCTATGACCTCCTTGAGGGAGGAAAGCAAGACTCGCTGGCGTTTTTGTGCAAATCTGGCTGTCAAGGGGAATGCTGGGCCTCTTTGTTTGAGGGGTGCAGGCCCAGCTTCCTAGGATTTTTCTCAAATCCTGAATTAAGTCCAGGCAGATGAAGCCGCACAGCTCACCTCTGCTGCAGGAGTCCCATGAGGGTAAGTGGACGGTCACCCAACACTATGGGGTGAGCGAGGTTTTCTCGCTGTGTGCAGCCTCTTTCTTCTGGTCCATTTCCTGCCCTCGAAGGCCTGCAACTTGGCCTCCCGGGCTGGCTTACTGGCAATCCCAGGTGCACGTGGAATGATTGGACAGGGCTGGTCACAGCAGGGTTTGCCGTCCCCATGTGAGGGGCAGCCAGTTGTGAGTCTGGACCCAGCACAGGCTCTGCGGTCAGACAGACCCATGTGTGCATCTTGGCTCTGCCACTTACCAGCCCTGTGACCTGGGGCCCCTCACTCAACTGTGATGAGACTTAGTTTCTTTTTTCTAGAGATCCTGGGTTAAAACCCACTTTCCAAAGTGGTTGTGAGCATCCACCTGAGAGCAAAAGGGCAACACTGGCATGTGCAGGCTGTAGCCATATTGAACACACCAAGGTCAAGGACAAAAGATGACAGTCTAGTAGGGTGATCAGTATGAAGCAGATCTAAATACAATGCTGTGGAATGCTGAGGGGATTGGACTTGGGCTGGATCTGAAAAGTTATTTTAGGGGGAAAGAATAAACGGCAGGTATTCCAGGAAGCAGGGATGGCACCGGCAAGGGCAGGGAGGTGTGAAAATGCGCTGCTCAAAGGGAGGCACCGAGAGGGCGAGCGGGCAGCGCATGGGTGTGTGCAAAAGGCAGGCAGTGAGTCTGGTCGGATCCCGGAGGCTGGGGTGCTTGATACATCGTCCTGGGTATCAGGGAGGCCCCACCAGCTCTGTGATTTGGGAAGATCCATCCCTGGTTCTGGGGTGGGTGGCAGCAGAGGTAACGGCATACTGTCTTGGTTCTGTGTGTAGTCTCCTGGGATCCTGGCATGCTTCGGTGGTTGGGATGCAGCTGGCTTCAGGGTGGGGGCAGTGCTAGGTGTGTCCTCTGCCGGGGAAGAGACGTCCTTTGTTGAGACTGCTGAGCGGAGCCCTGCTCTCTGGGGCCTGGTGTGGAGGGTGGCATGCAGACTGTGGAGTTGCAGTGTCTTCACAGGTCTAGTCCTTGTCTTGGTGGGACTTCAGGAACACTGACCATGAGAAAACACAGAGAAAGTCCCAGTCTCTTGACACCTCCCATGTACCCAGTGCCTACTGCATGTGGGTCCCCATTTGGGGTATTTTACCATGATGAGCCCTCATCCTACAGCGAACGACCCAGGAAGGCAGGTATTGTTTTCACTGTATGGATGAAGACCCTGAAGCCCTGTGATGTCCAGCAACTTGGCCGAAGTGTCTGGGCTTTGAAGTGCGTCTGGAAGGAACATGGCTCACGCTGGCAGAAGGCTAAGAAGACTCCCGGTCTGTCGGATGTCTTGGCCGCTGGCAGTCCTAAAGCGCAACTTTGCATTAGTCACCATGTTGCAGGCTGGTGTCCAAACAGTCCACAAGACCAGCGCAGTCCCTGTCCTCAGTGAGCTTGGAGTCTAGAAGATGAATTTGAAATAAATAATCTAAGGCCAGTAATTTCTTCTTGAGCAACTTACCCAAGTTCTCTGGGCTTCCTTTATTTCTTCTGTCAATGGTCACTGTGTGTAGAGTTAGGTGGGGTCTAAATGAGGTGATGTGAGAAGGAGGTCTGGCATCACGTGGGTTTTGAATCCCCAAGTTGAGTCAAGCCCTTGAATTCTTCTCTCTCCCAGCACCCTGAACTTCTCCTAGCACCACTCATAATTTGCATTAAATAATAGAATGGGTTATTGGGGGTTCCCTGTCTCCCCCTGGAGTGTGGGCTGCACCCTTAGCTACCAGCATAGTACCTAGCAGATGAAGGGTGGCCAGATCCTGTTTGTTCAGTGAATTAATGAAAGTCAGATGTAGATGTAGTTCTCAGCAGGACACACAGTGCTATCAAGTTTATTCAGCCCAATCTATTTTGATCCCACATTTACTGGCTTTAACATGTACTGAGATCCAGGGATGGCAAAGAGGTGCAGGCAAGCTTTATTTGGCAATGACTGCCTGGAACCTGGGGTTAAAGAGGAGTCCAAGGCCTGGAGAGAGAGTGCAGGGATGAATTGGCAATGTCTACCACAGGCCTTGGTGTGGGGGCAGTGGCTTTCTTAGCTAGAGGCTGGTTCAGCACATTACCATCAGAGGAGACCATGTCTTGTGGGTCATAGTACCGCTGCTGCTACCATCGACACTTGCACTCCTCAGTGGGCCACTTGCTTTGAAAGGTTTTTCTCTTCTAAATGGCATCTATTATTTTTGCCATGAGATAATCAGCGTGATTTCATGGAGTTACTGCAATTCTAGCCAAAAGCAACACATCGTGACATTTTGGTTAGTACATGGGCTGAAATGAAAGGCGAAACACTGAGGCCCAGGTAGCTAGCCCCATCCCTGCCCAGAGTGTGTCTGCTGCTCTTCTGACCAGCGTTTATCAGAACAGCGTAACAAGAGCACAGGCTTTACTGTGGGCAGCTGTGCAGCCTCAGGCGGATCCCCTATCTCTTTCCATCCTCAGTTTCTCCATCTGTAAAATGGTGATGATAATGGTGGGTACTGCAGGGGTTGTTGGAGCAGCATGAGAGGTCCTTGGTGTGCTTAGCTCAGGGCCTGGCAGGTGGTAAGGATTTCATAAAGCCTTCTTGTTACCACTGTGAGTATTATTTCCCTAGTTCTGCCTTTGTCTTGGAGAGAACTGAGGTTTCACAGAATGCATTTGGAACAGGCAAGGATGGTTATCAGTTCTGCAGATGGCTATGCCCAGGAATGATATAGACATGAAACATATAGACCCCTGAGGTGCCCGACTGACATCTCCTTGCTGACGTCATGAAAGAGGATAGTTTTTAAATGAATAAGGAGTCTACACAACTGAGGGATAACACTGATAATTACGATCATTTTGTAACTGTGGAGACAGCATCTTTAGCAGACGGATTCTGGAGGCAGACTTAGTGGTTGGCTGGTGAAACCAGCCATGTCCTTGGGTACTGGGTACCCTGAAGTCCACAGTGGGGAAGGGAGCTGCCACAGGGGGCCCTGGGATCCGGCTTCCCATCCCTGGATTCGGCCACTTCGGTGTCTGCCTCACCAGGTCCGCAGTGGCGTGTCACACCCAGCAGGCTCGCTTGCTCGCTCTGTGAAACGTCTCCCCTTATCCTCTCCAGGGTCAAGGCCTGTGGTGGACCTGACCGGGTTCCATCCAAGCATCATCAGTGCCTTCCACCGGGAGGACACTCACAGTGTGGTGGGAGAACCTCCTTCCTGGCCATTTTCATTGTGAAACAGGCCCTGACGATAAATCCCTCAGGTGGTGCTATGTGCTGAGGTGGGCCTGGAGCCTGCTCAGGGGTCCAGAAGCCTGAGAGGGGCGTGGTCTGCGCCTTTCTGGCTGTGCCACTTTGCTTCTCTGAGCATCAGTATGTTCACGTGCCAGCTGGGATACAGTTTTTGCCTGGCCCCCCTTGAGGCCACAGTTAGCAAAGATGGTTTGAGTGAATGCATGGGAAATGCCATGCCTAGGGTAAAATGTTTTGCAACCTGTAGAGGGGCCTGTGAAGCCCGGACCCAGTTCTTACTTTAGCCCCCCAGCCTCGGGATATCACCCCGGGCCCTGCTTGAGTTGAGGGGGTGTCTCCTTGCTGCTCCTTCTCGAACAGCAGTGGGCCACTAAATCTCACCCAGGCAGGAATGCCCTTCCCTTTGGTATCACTTGGCCTTAGGAGGACCACTATCAATTACGGCCTTTTCATTGGATAATAATTTCAATTAAAGGTGTGTTTTTTATTGAACATCTCTGATACCTTTACTGGTATTATTAGAGTAGCTAGCTTAATAAGGAGGAACAATTATTTAAATGCTCATAAAAAAGGTAATGGCAGAGGGAGAGTCACATTTCATTGCAGGAGTCCAGTTGCATGTCGGTTTCCAAGCATCATAATAAAAAACAATGTTTCCTCAATGTTTGCAAGTTTCTGCTTCCCTAGAACCTCTAACACATGAGGCAGGCTGCATTAAATGTCCTCCAGGGTTTCATTATTGCTGGAATTATACTGAAAGTCATCCCTGAAACATCCATGGCCAGGTACAAGGGTGGATAATAAAAAAGCAAAACGTGCAAAACCCGTCGTAACGCCTGCATAGCTATGTGCGATTTATAGGCTGTGCCCACATACAGGAGCTCATTCGGTCTCCCCAGCCCTCTCCGGAGCCAGGTATATTATTCCCGTTCTACTGATGAGGAAATCAAGCCTCAGAGGGGTTAAATGACTTGACTGAATTCCCCCTTCTGGGAACACCAAGGCAGAGGGGTATGGACGCACTGCTGCTGTCCAGGGTTCTCGTGACCCAGGGTATTGCATTTGAGAAAGATGTCCAGGAGCTCTGTCTAGAGCCAGTGGAGCAAAGAAGATCCAGTGTGAGTTTCTGTCAGTGGATACAAAAAAACGTCTGAGAAAGGAAGGAGGACCGAAAGAAGCAAGGGAAGACGAGGCCCTGGGTCTGAGTCGCCAAGCGTGACTTAGTGAGCCAAGTGCAGCTGACGTTTCTAGGTCTGTAGGCCAGGCTTGATGTTGCTGGGTAAATCGCTTCTAAATAATCTAGGCCTTGACCTATCAGTGGGAATCTCAGCAGCCTGTCTGGGCTGAGCATAAAGTTGTCACCCCTCTCCACAGTGCAACCTCCAGCTCACCTGTGGGCAGGTGACCCTGAGTTCCTGGAGGGGGGGGTGACAGCCAAGAAACATCTGGTCCCAGGAAGGGGAGTGGGCCAGCCTCCAGTCAGAAGCAGCCTGCTCACTAGGGATCTTTTTCTGCACTTAAAAATGAGCCGTCCAAGACTGCGTGCCATGTGTTTAAAATATTTAGCAAGTTTTCAAATAGAAAAATGTTCTGAGTGACTCTTCAAAGACTTTCTGACATCGTTCTGTTCCTAAAAGTGAGCAGGCCTCATGCTCAGGGCTGCTTCTGGGCAAGAGGTAACCATGGAGTAATAATAAGGAAATGAACATTTTATTAAAAAAAGAAGGGAGGGGGGACTGGAAAGAAAGTTGTCTAGGGTGGGCCTCTGAGGGCTGGGCGATTTTAGGATATCGGAAGGCATCAGATCCTGCACTGGAGGCCGTTGCCTGCAGTGAAATCTTGCCATTGTGTAGAGGGAAGTATTGGAACCAAAGAGGTTCACGGACACTGGTCCAGTAAGAGCTTCCCGGGCAGGACAGGTGGCCCTGAAATCCAGCCTGAAGAATAAACATCGCTCTTCTCACCTGATGGTGAATTATGGACAGGTAACTCCCTCCCTATGTTGCTCCAAGTTAGTTTTAGAAGCTTTTTTTTTTTTTTTTTTTTTTTAAGATGGATTCTCGCTCTGTCGCCCAGGCTGGAGTGCAGTGGTGCGATCTCAGCTCACTGCCACTTCCGCCTCCCGGGTTGCCTCAGCCTCCAAGTAGCTGGGATTATAGGCATCTGCCACCACACTCGGCTAATTTTTATATTTTTAGCAAAGACGGGATTTCCCAATGTTGGCCAGGCTGGTCTTGAACTCCTGACCTCAAGTCATCTGCCTGCCTCGGCCTCCCAAAGTGCTGGGATTACAGGTGTGAGCCACCATGCCCAGCCAGAAGCATTTAAAGCAAACAAACAAGAAGTGGGAACACTTGAGCTCTTTAGCACGTGTAGCTACCTGACTTCCAGTAACTACCATTTTGAATTGAAAAAACCTGTGACTTGGCCATTTCGGCTGTAGAGCCGCCTTGATTGCTGGCCTGCCTAGGAGCTCTGCATTTTCCTCTGATAGCCACGTTCTTTCCTCACCAGCCACAGAACTTTCTAGAAAATCTGTGGCCACCCTGATCAAGAAACAGGAAGTGCTTTGGAGCACTTCCCAGGGAAAGAGATGATGAAAAAAAGATTGGGGGAAGGGAGGCGGCCTGACTTGAAAACATGAGGAACTGGAGCGATGGAAAGCCGTGAATTGATTAATTGGAGTGGCTGAAGGGCGGTGCAGGGTACAGGAACCATCTTTAATTTGAAGATCTATAACCCTCGTGGAAGGGGCACTTCATTTGCGTTATTAACTCCTGTGTCAGAAAGGGACGTGTATCTAGCTTCTTTTTTTATTACTTATTTTTTCTGCCTTGTTCCCAAAAAGGGTGTGAGGAGTCGTCTAAGTATGGCTTCTGGCCAGCTCTCCTGTGAGGCTGTCTGAGCTAAGGCCTGCTGTTCCCCAAGTACATTCACTAATAAGCGGAGGACAGAAATGCTGTCCCCAGAGAAGCTGGGCACTTCCTCTGTTTGCTGAGGGTGCACAGAAGGGGAGTGCTGGGGTGTTGGGGTGGCCTGATGGGGAGAGTCGCGGCCACCCAGGGCCTTGGGAAGGCGTCCCTGCCCTGTCCGAGGTGGGGAGGCTTCCCCTCAGGGGCTTCTTCATGGGAGAACTGAGTTACCTGGAGGACTGAGACAGGAAAATGACCCAGACACCCTGGAGAAAGAAGACAGCCTCAGAGGTGCTCCTTGAGCTATTTTTAAAAGAGGGATGAGGCCGAACTTCAGAATTCCTTTTTCATTTCTGTCCTCCCTACCACCGTCTTCTCCTCACCAAACACACAGAATAGGAGAGGAGAGGGAAAGAATCCCTATGTAATGCCAAACTCGTAAAAGCGTGGCTCGGTTTCTAGTGTTGGTGTCCTGGGCCAACTGGTTCTGAGGTCATGGGGGGAATCTCCACCCTGCCCCTCAGACAGCAGGAAGCCTTCTGTGACGCTGCAGGCATGGGATGTCTTGGGGAGGTCCTGGCCCCTCAGAAACTGGCAAGCCCAGGTTCAGACAGAGGCACAGGCCACACTCAAGACTGAAGCCCTTGGATGGAATTCAGGGTATTTGGTCCCCGAGTCACTTGATTTTTAAAAGATGGTTTCCAAACGAAGGTTTATGTGCCTATAAACACTGCTAAGAGTGCAGCCTTCCAGAAACATAATTAGTGGGTGGAAAATAAAAATGCTGTCTGCCTAGGATTTCAGAAGGCCTGTAATCGATTGGTGGAGAGGGTGAGACGGGACTGTTTTCTCCACTTCCCACGGCACCTTACTGATATTGGGTATGGTCATTCATTTGCACGTCTGACTTCACCAGAGCTTGTGGCTCCTGGACTTTAGCATCTGCGTTAAAATCTTCCAGGTAGAAGAAAGTTTGAGAAAACAAAACGGGTCTTTCAAGATCGCTCATGCCATGTCTTCTGCCGGATCTGAGCTGCGATTCTTGTTCCTCTTGCTTCCCCAGCTAGTGAGTGTGATGATGGAAGACGGGTCCTGTCTGCACCATCTCTTTTATGCAGAGTATTAGGAGAGGTACATGCTGGAAAAGCGGCGAGCTTCACCCACAGGTGCAGGAGGGCATCCACAGGACGGGTTCCGGAGGAAATGTTCAGCCTCCATTTTGTGACAGTCTCAGTGATGGACAAAGACCATGACGTTTTGGCTCCGTACCAAGAGTGTCCGCTACAATTTGCTGCCCATGTGTGTCACCAGAGCCAGTTGCTAACACGTCAGCATTTGCCACTGTTCATCCTGACCGCCCTGTCAGATGTGAGGATGTTCATTCCTTGCTTAGTATTCTGGCAGAGGACTTTGAAAGACTCATTTAGGCCAGTGTGCCCCCACCTTCCCTGGGGGTCTGGAGGTGGAATTCCAAGCGGTGTTTGGGCGTGTCTGTGAGGACACGGGGTGGGGGCAGCTGTCACAGTAGTAGCGGGTCTTCACAGCATGTTAAATTTCTTCTGTTCCTACGAATCCATGTTCAGGTGTACAGTGCTTTCTGCACAGACGGTGGTGTAGGAAACACAAGAATTTCCTAGAGCTAAAAATCCCAAACGTTGCAGAGGTATTGCAGTTATTTCTCTTAAAAAAAAAAAAAGTTTGCAGGATGATACAGTTCGATTTGTGCTTCTGTACAACTCCCTGGAATCAAATATCAGAATTGGTTGTTCTCAAAGGGGGTGGTGATCTTGCCCCCCTTCCTGGGAAGATTTGGCAAGGCTGGAGACATTTTTTGTCCTCGCAACTGGGGGAGGTGGATGCTCCTGTCATCTGTCTAGTGGGTGCAGGCAGAGGATGCTGCTCAACATCCTGCAATGTGCAGGACAGCCCCCACCACCCAAAGAATTAGGATGTAAATGTTACTAGTGCCTTGACTGAGAAACCCTTGCCTAGATGGTTTCGGGTGTGGAGCATCCTGGAGGGTTGGGATTTGCCAGGGCTGTTACACAGTCCAACCTTGACAGAATTCCTACTACTGGATCGTATTCTCACAAACACGATCTCCCGTGGTCTCGGAGGTAATGGGGCTCGTAATCCCTTTCCTTTGAGAGAGCAAGGCGGGCCTTTACACAATTGAAGTAAGTCGCTGGTGCCTAGGTGGCCAGGGCCGCTTGCCCACAGACCCTGCCTCTTCGGACCCCCAGCCAGGTGGAGACAAGGCCGGGCCTGCTTGAAAGCCACCCTGCAGTCCCTGTCAGGCAGGGCACTGGGATCCCGGATCCGCCTGGGCCGCATCCCCCAGGCCAGTGGCCCTGCGGTGCCCGCGCCCCGCTGCTGCTTCTCACGCTGTCTCTGCCTTTCTGTCCGTGTGTTTCCCCAGGTAAAGATGAGCCTTCCAGCTACATTTGCACAACATGCAAGCAGCCCTTCAACAGCGCGTGGTTCCTGCTGCAGCACGCGCAGAACACGCACGGCTTCCGCATCTACCTGGAGCCCGGGCCGGCCAGCAGCTCGCTCACGCCACGGCTCAC
>NW_012104253.1:5155315-5155860 GCF_000951045.1 Mandrillus leucophaeus
CTGGGCTTTTCCCGCGCAAGCCCGCACCGCTGCCCAGCCCGGGGCTCAACAGCGCCGCCAAGCGCATCAAGGTGGAGAAGGACCTGGAGCTGCCGCCCGCCGCGCTCATCCCGTCCGAGAACGTGTACTCGCAGTGGCTGGTGGGCTACGCGGCGTCGCGGCACTTCATGAAGGACCCCTTCCTGGGCTTCACGCCCATGCCCCCTGGCGGCACGCCGCCCCCGCAGCCGCCGGCCAAGAGCAAGTCGTGCGAGTTCTGCGGCAAGACCTTCAAGTTCCAGAGCAATCTCATCGTGCACAGGCGCAGTCACACGGGCGAGAAGCCCTACAAGTGCCAGCTGTGCGACCACGCATGCTCGCAGGCCAGCAAGCTCAAGCGCCACATGAAGACGCACATGCACAAGGCCGGCTCGCTGGCTGGCCGCTCCGACGACGGGCTCTCGGCCGCCACTGGAGGTGGAATTCCAAGCGGTGTTTGGGCGTGTCTGTGAGGACACGGGGTGGGGGCAGCTGTCACAGTAGTAGCGGGTCTTCACAGCATGTTA
>NW_012104253.1:5156530-5167895 GCF_000951045.1 Mandrillus leucophaeus
CGGCCCAGCTCCAAGGAGGGCCGCCGCAGCGACACGTGCGAGTACTGCGGCAAGGTGTTCAAGAACTGCAGCAACCTGACAGTGCACAGGCGGAGCCACACCGGCGAGCGGCCTTACAAGTGCGAGCTGTGCAACTACGCATGCGCGCAGAGCAGCAAGCTCACGCGCCACATGAAGACGCACGGGCAGATCGGCAAGGAGGTGTACCGCTGCGACATCTGCCAGATGCCCTTCAGCGTCTACAGCACCCTGGAGAAACACATGAAAAAGTGGCACGGCGAGCACTTGCTGACTAACGACGTCAAAATCGAGCAGGCCGAGAGGAGCTAAGCGCGCGGGCCCTGGCGCCCCGCACCTGTACAGTGGAACCGTTGCCAACCGAGAGAATGCTGACCTGACTTGCCTCCGTGTCACCGCCACCCCGCACCCCGCGTGTCCCCGGGGCCCAGGGGAGGCGGCACTCCAACCTAACCTGTGTCTGCGAAGTCCTATGGAAACCCGAGGGTTGATTAAGGCAGTACAAATTGTGGAGCCTTTTAACTGTGCAATAATTTCTGTATTTATTGGGTTTTGTAATTTTTTTGGCATGTGCAGGTACTTTTTATTATTATTTTTTCTGTTTGAATTCCTTTAAGAGATTTTGTTGGGTATCCATCCCTTCTTTATTTTTTTTTTAAAACCCGGTAGTAGCCTGAGCAATGACTCGCAAGCAATGTTAGAGGGGAAGCATATCTTTTAAATTATAATTTGGGGGGAGGGGTGGTGCTGCTTTTTTGAAATTTAAGCTAAGCATGTGTAATTTCTTGTGAAGAAGCCAACACTCAAATGACTTTTAAAGTTGTTTACTTTTTCATTCCTTCCTCTTTTTTTGTCCTGAAATAAAAAGTGGCATGCAGTTTTTAAAAAATTTTTTTATTTTTATTTTTGTTTTTGGGGTGGGGGATGTGGATGTACAGCGGATAACAATCTTTAAAGTCGTAGCACTTTGTTTCAGAATTGGAATGGAGATGTAGCACTCATGTCGTCCCAAGTAAAGCGGCCTTTTCTGTGTTGATTTCAGCTTTCATATTACATAAGGGAAGCCTTGAGTGGTGGTGCTAGAAGAGGCACCCCACAGACTCAGCACCGCCAGAGAGGATTTTGGAGGGCTCCTCTGGGAAATGGCCCGACAGCATTCTGAGGTTGTGCATGACCAGCAGATACTATCCTTTTCTTGGAATATTGGCGTGCCCTGGGGTGCCATGGCTGCTATTCGCTGTAGATTAGGCTACATAAAATGGGCTGAGGGGTACCTTTTTGGGGAGATGGGGTGGCCTGCAGTGACACAAAAAGGAAGAAACTAGCGGTGTTCTTTTAGGCGTTTTCTGGCTTGACGGCTTCTCTCTTTATCACCCCCACCACGTAAATCTCAAATCCTATGTTGCTACAAGGGGTCATTGATCATTTCTCAAGCAGACGAATGCCCTAATGAATTGGAGTTAGTGTTCTCTCATTTAATGCACACTGATGATATTGTAGGGATGGGTGGGGTGGGATCTTGCAAATTTCTATTCTCTGTTACTGAAAAAGCACGGGAGGAATTCCATCAGAAGGTGCCCAGCGCTACTTCCCAGGGTTTTTTTTGTTTTTGTTTTTGTTTTTCTATCTCATTAGGTTGGAAGGTACTAAACATTGAACTGTTAAGATTAGACATTTGAATTCTGTTGACCCGCACTTTAAAGCTTTTGTTTGCATTTAAATTAAATGGCTTCTAAACAAGAAATTGCAGCATATTCTTCTCTTTGGCCCAGAGGTGGGTTAAACTGTAAGGGACAGCTGAGATTGAGTGTCAGTGTTGCTAAGCGTGGCATTCACAATACTGGCACTATAAAGAACAAAATAAAATAATAATTTATAGGACAGTTTTTCTACTGCCATTCAATTTGATGTGAGTGCCTTGAAAACTGATCTTCCTATTTGAGTCTCTTGAGACAAATGCAAAACTTTTTTTTTGAAATGAAAAGACTTTTTAAAAAAGTAAAACAAGAAAAGTACATTCTTTAGAAACTAACAAAGCCACATTTACTTTAAGTAAAAAAAAAAAAAAAAATTCTGGTTGAAGATAGAGGATATGAAATGCCATAAGACCCAATCAAATGAAGAAATAAACCCAGCACAACCTTGGACATCCATTAGCTGAATTATCCTCAGCCCCTTTTGTTTTTGGGACAACGCTGCTTAGATATGGAGTGGAGGTGATTTACTGCTGAATTAAAACTCAAGTGACACAAGTTACAAGTTGATATCGTTGAATGAAAAGCAAAACAAAAACAATTCAGGAACAACGGCTAATTTTTTCTAAAGTTAAATTTAGTGCACTCTGTCTTAAAAATACGTTTACAGTATTGGGTACATACAAGGGTAAAAAAATTGTGTGTATGTGTGTTGGAGCGATCATTTTTTTTCAAAGTTTGCTTAATAGGTTATACAAAAATGCCACAGTGGCCGCGTGTATATTGTTTTCTTTTGGTGACGGGGTTTTAGTATATATTATATATATTAAAATTTCTTGATTACTGTAAAAGTGGACCAGTATTTGTAATAATCGAGAATGCCTGGGCATTTTACAAAACAAGAAAAAAAAATACCCTTTTCTTTTCCTTGAAAATGTTGCAGTAAAATTTAAATGGTGGGTCTATAAATTTGTTCTTGTCACAGTAACTGTAAAGTCGGAGTTTTAGTAAATTTTTTTCTGCCTTGGGTGTTGAATTTTTATTTCAAAAAAAAATGTATAGAAACTTGTATTTGGGGATTCAAAGGGGATTGCTACACCATGTAGAAAAAGTATGTAGAAAAAAAGTGCTTAATATTGTTATTGCTTTGCAGAAAAAAAAAATCACATTTCTGACCTGTACTTATTTTTCTCTTCCCGCCTCCCTCTGGAATGGATATATTGGTTGGTTCATATGATGTAGGCACTTGCTGTATTTTTACTGGAGCTCGTAATTTTTTAACTGTAAGCTTGTCCTTTTAAAGGGATTTAATGTACCTTTTTGTTAGTGAATTTGGAAATAAAAAGAAAAAAAAAACAAAAACAAACAGGCTGCCATAATATATTTTTTTAATTTGGCAGGATAAAATATTGCAAAAAAAAAAAATTTGTATGTTAAGTCCTATTGTACAGGAGAAAAAGGGTTGTTTGACAACCTTTGAGAAAAAGAAACAAAAGGAAGTAGTTAAATGCTTTGGTTCACAAATCATTTAGTTGTATATATTTTTTGTCGGAATTGGCCTACACAGAGAACCGTTCGTGTTGGGCTTCTCTCTGAACGCCCGAACCTTGCATCAAGGCTCCTTGGTGTGGCCACAGCAGACCGGATGGGAAATTCTTTATTTGTGTTGAGTGGAAAAAAAAAAATCAGTTTTTGTAAAGATGTCAGTAACATTCCACATTGTCTTCCCTTTCTCTAAGAGGCCATCTGTAAGATGTCAGATGTAGAGGAGAGAGAGCGAGAGAACATCTTCCTTCTCTACCATCACTTCTGTGGCGGTCACCACCACCACCACCTCTCCCGCCCTTACCAGCAGAAAGCAATGCAAACTGAGCTGCTTTAGTCCTTGAGAAATTGTGAAACAAACACAAATATCATAAAAGGAGCTGGTGATTCAGCTGGGTCCGAGTGAAGTGACCTGCTGTTGAGACCGGTACAAATTGGATTTCAGGAAGGAGACTCCATCACAGCCAGGACCTTTCGTGCCGTGGAGAGTGTTGGCCTCTTGTCTTTCTTCCCTGCTTTGCTGCTTTGCTCTCTGAAACCTACATTCCGTCAGTTTCCGAATGCCAGGGCCTGGGATGAATTTGGTGCCTTTCCATATCTCGTTCTCTCTCCTTCCCCTGTGTTTCCTCTCCATCCTTCATCCTCCATTGGTCCTTTATTTTTTTTTTCATTTTTTATTTAATTTCTTTCTTCGTTATCTGTTCCTCCCCTAATCCTCTATTTTAATTTTTTTTTTTTTTTTTTTTTTGTAAAGCCAAGTAGCTTTAAGATAAAGTGGTGGTCTTTTGGATGAGGGAATAATGCATTTTTAAATAAAATACCAGTATCAGGAAGCCATTTTTTTATTTCAGGAAATGTAAGAAACCATTATTTCAGGTTATGAAAGTGTAACCAAGCATCCTTTTGGGCAATTCCTTACCAAATGCAGAAGCTTTTCTGTTCAATGCACTCTTTCCTCCTTGCCACTTACCTTTGCAAAGTTAAAAAAAGGGGGAGGGAATGGGAGAGAAAGCTGAGATTTCTGTTTCCTACTGCAGTTTCCTACCTGCAGATCCAGGGGCTGCTGTTGCCTTTGGATGCCCTGCTGAGGTCCTGGAGTGCCTCCAGGGTGGCCCTCCTGTAGTCATAACAGCTAGCCAGTGCTCACCAGCTTACCAGATTGCCAGGACTAAGCCATCTCAAAGCACAAGCATTGTGTGTCTCTGTGACTGCAGAGAAGAGAGAACTTTGCTTCCGTTTTGTGTTTAAAAAACCAACATGGAAGCAGGTGATCCCGAGAGAGGCCTCTAGCATGGGTGACCCAGCCGACCTCAGGCCGGTTTCCACACTGCCACAACTTTGTTCAAAGTTGCCCCCAATTGGAACCCGCCACTTGCCATTAGGGAGTCTTTCATGAGGAGAGGAGGAGACTGAATTACTCTAAGCAAAATGTGAAAAGTAAGGAAATCAGCCTTTCATCCCAGTCCTAAGTAACTGTCAGCCGAAGGTCTCGTGGAACACAGGCAAACCCGTGATTTTGGTGCTCCTTGTAACTCAGCCCTGCAAAGCAAAGTCCCATTGATTTAAGTTGTTTGCATTTGTACTGGCAAGGCAAAATATTTTTATTACCTTTTCTATTATTGTATGAGCTTTTGTTGTTTACTTGGAGGTTTTGTCTTTTACTACAAGTTTGGAACTATTTATTATTGCTTGGTATTTGTGCTCTGTTTAAGAAACAGGCACTTTTTTTTTTATTATGGATAAAATGTTGAGATGACAGGAGGTCATTTCAATATGGCTTAGTAAAATATTTATTGTTCCTTTATTCTCTGTACAAGATTTTGGGCCTCTTTTTTTCCTTAATGTCACAATGTTGAGTTCAGCATGTGTCTGCCATTTCATTTGTACGCTTGTTCAAAACCAAGTTTGTTCTGGTTTCAAGTTATAAAAATAAATTGGACATTTAACTTGATCTCCAAACCTTGTCCTTTTCTGTGTCTTTTAAAGGTGGGGGATGGACAGCTTATTTCCAAGGGTGAACTGAAGGTCTTTCTCCATTTTCTTCCTGACCCAAATCTTTAAGCCCATTGAGAGGATGACAGGAAATCATGGCACGAGAGCCCTATAGTTCTCTTAGCCCCTGTGCAGCAGTGTGATCTAGAACAGTGGTTCTCGGCCCAGTTGCACATGGGAATCTTCTGGGAGCTTTTAAAAATCTCAGGGCCCAGGAGACATCCCAGACCAATTCTCTCAGAATCTCTGGAGGCAGGTCCCCGTATCAGCATTTTTGAAAATGATCCAGGTGATTCTGCTATCCGACTGAACTTGTGAACAAGTAATTGAAAAGAAAATACACTTGGTTAGGAATGATTAGACTCAAGTTGAGCCTAATTCAGCTCCCATTTTCTCAATACCCAGGGAGAGCTCTTGTGAGCCACGGGGGGATCAAAATCCAGGGAGAAGGAGACCCTGCCCCAAGGGTCTAAATGACTCTGTGCCCTTGGGCAGGTCCCCTTGGTTTTCCCATTTGTAAAACGAGGTTGATGAATTTTGTTAAAACTCATTCATGAGGAATGAGGAAACTTTCATTGGGGATGATCAAAGTTAGCCCTTGCAGAATGAAGTAGCTTTAACTCCGCATTTCCCAGTGCTGGGCCTGGAGCAGCCAACAAGATGGGGTGGAAGGAGGCAGGGCTGTTGGGTTCCAGTCGCACCGAGGCATGAAGGAACCTTTGGTTCTCTCCATGTGAGCGAGAGAGAGGCAGGTCCACCCTTCAGCATGAGGGAACAAAGGGCCCACTGGGTTTTTGACCATTCTTTTTCTATGTTTTCTGTTCTTAAAGGGACAAAGAACAATCTGCTCACACCACTTCTGCAAACTATCACTGGGCACTGATGTGAACCAGGTACCAAGAATTCAGGCAGCCCAAGAATCTTCACAAAGAGACTTTACAAGAATGAAAATAACAAGCCATGCTTGCTAAGGTGATTTGTGGGCTCTCTGCTCACAGAGATGAGAAGAAAAAGAAGGGTAGCATGTTCTTCTATGTCTTGTCTTCACCCCACACAAGCCATTGTTCTCCCAAGGCCACTGGACAAGAAGTGGGGTTTGAACTCCAGCACCAGAAATGGAGCTGATGGTTATTTGAGACACTTGCCTTGCTTTCTAGGGCCTTAAGGAATGAGAATTCCCGGAGAGAAAATTTCCTTTTCCATAGGTCCTGGGCTCCAAGTCTTTTCCCCAGTAGGCTTTAAAACACAGATATTTGAGCCTTTTTTGTTTGGAGACAGGGTCTTGCTCTGTTGCCCAGGCTGGAGTACAATGGTACAATTACAGCTTATTGCAGCCTCAACCACCTGGGCTCAAGTAATCCTCCTGCTTCAGCTTCCCAAAGTAGCTGTGATTACAGGTGTGTGCCAGTATGCCTGCTAATTTTTTTCTATTTTTTTGTTTTTTGTAGAGATGAGGTCTCCCTATGTTGTCCAGGCTAATCTCAAACTCAGCCTCCTGGCCTCAAGCAATCCTCCCACTGTGCCTGGCCAAACCTTAATGTGTCTGTCTTTCCCACCCAGAAAGCTAGGCAAATAGCAGAACTGAAATGCTGTTACTTTTTGGCTGGAATACAGCAGGATATGCTCATCTTGGGGAGACGCTCTCCATTTTAGAGGTGGGGAACAAACCCCTAGGTTGAGTACCAGGAATTGATTGGGAGGAGGGAGTTAACACTCATGAGTATCTGTCTTCACACTTCTGGTCAAACTTGGGGATTACCCATGGGGCAAAGGAAAAGCTCACTTCGGTTCTCACCATTGTCCTGTCGGTAACCAGCTCTGTGACCTTAGGTCAGTCCCTTCCGTCGGCAACCAGCTCTGAGACCTTAGGTCAGTCCCTTCCCTTTTCTGGGCCTTGGTTTTCCCATCAGTAAAATGGAGAGTTAAGGTAGTTGGGAAGGAACTATTCTACCTTTGAACAGCTGGACCCTGATGAGAGTGCCACGTGTGTACAGAGTCACAAGATATGATGGGAAAGGTAATGTCAGAAATGTTCGCTGTTCAGGTTACAAAAATCGGGGCGAGGATGGATTCTCAAGGACAGAAAATCCCATTTTACTGTTGGCTATGACTTGGAGTCTTGAGCCACCGTGCAAGCCACAAGGTCCCCATGTTTTCCAAGCACTCCTAATTGTGATTTGGGACAATTAAAACTAGAAAACCTCCCTGTCTGCTTGCCGATAAAACTAGATGAATAGGACTTGTTGGGTTTCTTTTTTAATGTTGCAATGGAAATATAGAATGAGTCTCACGTAACTTTTGAGCTAGGGAGGATACAAATTCTGACTTTCTTGTGTGCAGATGAAGCCTTAGTCACTAATTGCCTGCCCTGCATAATCTTCAAAACGGTTTTATGGGATCCTGCTTACAGACCACATATGATATCCCAAAGAAGTCAAAAAAGGTTGAGCTTGGAAGTCGCTTTAATTCCCAAAGCAAAGACTGAGCCAGATGTCAGGACTGGGCACAGGGAGCTCTCTGGCCTGGTCTTTGTCCTCAAGGAGAGAGACATGTTATGAAACAGGACAGGGTAGTGTGGGCAGTGAGAGGGGCCAGGAAGATGGCGTGACTAATCAGCCTGGAAGAGGGAGGATTAGGGAAGTTATGCTTCTCCATGTAAGATGAGTAAAGATTCACCAGGAAAATGAGGACCAGGGAGGGAGCAGTGGTCTGTCTTGCAGAGAATGCGCATGGAGGTTGGAACAGCCCAGTTAAGCCCAAAGAGATGCAGGATCCCAGAGCTGGCTGGAACCCTTAAAAGTCATTTACTATAACCCTATGTAACATAGAAACTGTGTTAGTTTGTTTTCACACTGCTGGTAAAAACATACCCGAGACTGGGTAATTTATAAAGAAAAAGAGGTTTAATGAACTCACAGTTTCATGTGGCTTGGGAGGCCTCACAATCATGGTGGAAGGCAAAAGGCATGTCTTACACAGTGGCAGGCAAGAGAGAACTTGTGTAGGGCAACTTCCCTTTATAAAACCATCAGATCTCATGAGACTTATTCACTATCATAAGAACAGCATGGTGAAGACCAGCTCCCATGATTCATTTACCTCCTACTAGGTCCTTCCCATGATGCATAGGAATTATGGGAGCTACAATTCAAGATGAGATTTGGGTAGGGACACAGCCAAACCATATCAGAAACAGTCTCCCAAACACTGGCGTGTCGTACATCCATCCATTTATCCATACAGCCACTTATTCATCCAGCCAGCCACAAGCTTGTTCGTGTAATAAACATTTCTGCAGCATCACAGACCCTGCTGGGAAAATAGGGGTCAGTACGACTTCCCCCTGCCTTCCCAGAGTTTGCCCTTCAGTGGGCAGGATGGGACATCCATCTATCTATCTGCTCAGTTATTTATTCCCTTAAGTCTCCTGGAGTTCCTACCGCGTGCTCCACCCTCCTAGGCCAGGGGGTACAATACCTGCCCTGGAAGGACTCCTGATTAGCTGGGGAGGCAGTGAACAGACAATCAGGGCTCAGTCTTCTGGATAGGAGCTTAGGGTCTAGCAGGAGGCTGGAGGAAATGTTCATGCTCTTCATTACAGACAAGGAAAACCAGCGCTTGCCCCACTGTGCCAGGCCACAGCCCAAACTATCAGCCTTTACTATGGTTTATTTCTCATAGACCATAACAAAAATGAAATTGTGTTTCTGTGATCTTTCATAATTAAAAATATTTAAAGTAAGTAATGCCCAGTTTAGGATGCATCACAAGATGTGAGCCCAGGGGTGCTGTCTAGAGGATGTAGGTGGTTTCCTACCTATCCAAAACGAGAAAGTGATGCTGAAGTATTTGCTCACTGGCCAGGCCCCATAAGGGCTTTTTTTTTTTTTGACTGAAAATGCACTGCAGGCTGCATTTGCAAAGGTTTGCAAAGGCTAGGCTGGCCTCCCAGCAAAACAAGGAGCTATTGAGGAGGGAGAGTGCCTCCTTCCTGCCTTCTCTTTTCTTAGTCTGACTTCTTTCCGTCAGCAAGATCTTACTAAGCATCTGCTCCTGGTCCTATGATGCAGCAGGGAAGCAATTGTGCAGAGCAGAGGGGTTGGTAAGCAAAAGAAAAAAAGGAAGGGGCAGACCGCAGGTAACACCTCAGACCCCTGACTACCTTTGGCACATGGCACAACCCAGCCCTCTTGCCTGCATTTGGAAGTTTAATTGAGGGTTCAGCTTTGTTACCTGTATCATGTTTCAACCACTTTTCCCTCTTCCCTTTGCAAAGCTCTGGGGTGGTGTATATCAAGGTCCCAAACGATCTTCTGACTATTTGATCTGGTGACATCATTCTTGGAAACCATACTAAGAATACTAATTCGCAATTCCTAGAGAGAGGAAAAGCTATGTGCCCATAGATGGCCATTTCGACATTTCATTAAATACTCTGTTAGTAATTTGCATCCTTCCTCATTCCTCAAGATTGTGAGCAGGCCAATAGGAAATGTAATAAAGCATAAACAAGCAGCAAAACATCAGGATCAGAGAGATTAAAAGCTCTAGTAAGATGTCTACACCTATGTAAAAATATTGCCTAGAGAAGACGGCCATACGTTGCTATACTTAAATCATAAATTTGAATCTAAGCTTCTTTTTAGCCAAAGGGAAAAAAGAAATGTGGATACACTGCTTATTATTCATGCAGACAAAATATGCCAGGGAGTGACATGCATGATAGCAAAATTTTGGAAGCTGCCTCCGTGTTCAACAGTAAAGGAGTGAATGAGTGAAGAAGAACTCGTTCATTATGGAGTATTTACATACATCGAAAATGAGGGCTGAAGACTTTGGTAGCAACAGGAAAACTGTGTATGAGATAATGTGAGTCTAAATGATCTAGTTGAAGGTATGTGTGGACATGGATGTGTATCAGATGCAGATGCTTTGGAGGAAAGGCTTTTCAGGAAGGTATTTCTCCTACCTTTCCAAATTTTCAGGAAGTTAGTCCTGTTGCCTTTGCAACTGAAAAATATTCAAATGAATGTGTTCTGGATGGACTTTCATGGATGTCTCGCCAGGATCTTCCATCCCTTGGAGCCATTTGCTTGGCTAATGGTGACTTTCTGGTGCCCATAAAGGTCTGCATGCAATCACTGCTGGATGTGGAAAAGCTTTGCTCTCTGCATAACTAACACTAAGCACATCACAAGCCATCTTTTTTTTTTTTTTGATTAATCTCTAAAATAATTCCTTTTCTAGAAAATCATCCTAAGGAAGCTATAATACAGCCAAAAATTTAGCTCCAAAGATGTTCATTGTATCTATATTTACGATAGCAAAAACCGGAAATAAAGAAAATGCCCATTAACAAGGGATTAGATAAGCAAGCGGTAGGATGTCAGTGCAATGGAACATCAGGCATTTATAAAAAATACTGCTGTCAGAATAACATACATGGTATTGGAGAGGTGTTCATGATGGACACATTAGGGGGTTAGTTACCTACTTGTGGTCTCACAAAGACACGATGAATCAAACAAAAATGTGGGAAGAAAATGCAGGGGAGGGACAATGGTGGCTGTTTGTGGCTGTTTGCAGGCTGTTTGTAGCAGGCCCCTTCAGGTTGCATGAGTGGGGACTGATTGTCATAGTGGGATGTAAAGTAGGGGTTTTCCATGGTAAGAAGTTGGTGGCTTAGACTTAAATTGAAAAAGGTAAGAAGGAGATGGTAAGAAGATATCTGATCCAGTATCTGTTTGGGGTGCAAATTAGAGCTGATGGGATTTGCTGATGGGTTAAGTAGGGGTGTGAAGGACAGAGCGGCATCGGGGTGATCATGAGTTTTTCAGCTGAGCAACAGGATGAATGACCATTTACTGACCTGGTGGAAGACTAGAGATGTGTGAGGAGGTAGGGTAAGGGGAAACGGAAGCAAGAGTTCTCTCTGGCACAGGAAGCTAGAGACAACTAGTTAAGTGTGTACAATGCCTATCTCACCAGGTTGTTGAGAGAATCCAAAAATTAAGGCCAGGCCAGGCCATGCGCAGTGGCTCACACCTGTAATCCCAGCATGTTGGGAGGCTGAAGTGAGTGGATTTCTTGAGGTCAGGAGTTTGAGACCAGCCTGG
>NW_012104253.1:5168108-5177512 GCF_000951045.1 Mandrillus leucophaeus
AAAAAAAAAAAAAAAATTAAGACCTGCAAAGCAACAGTACAGTGTAGTCACTAATAGGCATGCTGGGTGTAGACTGCCTGGGGGTTTTGCTTGGCTGTCACCTACAAGCTGTGAGATCTTGGCCCAGTCATGTAACCTGGTCATGCCTCAGTTTCCTCATCAGTAAAAATGGGGAAGTAGTAGCATATTCCTCATAGGGATATGATGAGGATTCAGTTAATTAGTATTTGTAAATGTGGCTGAGTACACAGTGAACCAAACACCTGGAAAATTCTGAGCACTTATACCTGTCCCCTTTCTTAAGGAGAACTAGGGCTCAGGTTCTCACCAGGGTTTGACCATGTTTATCAGTAAAGACAGCCTATGGGACTCGGCAGTTCGTCTGAATTTCAAGTTCTAACCCTTATTTCCAAGTAGGACATCACAAGGCTGCACTGGAGGGGCACGTTAGCGACTGTAATGTCTATTTTCATCTGCCATTGACAGTTATTTCTGAAACTAGCTACAAGAAAAATTATTGTTACCTAACAATTCTATCTACTGCGGCTGATGAAAATAAACAGAAGGCCGGGCGCGGTGGCTCACGCCTGTAATCCCAGCACTTTGGGAGGCCGAGGCAGGCGGATCACAAGGTCAGGAGATCGAGACCATGGTGAAACCCCGTCTCTACTAAAAATAGAAAAAATTAGCTGGGCGCAGGGGCGGGCGCCTGTAGTCCCAGCTACTCGGGAGGCTGAGGCAGGAGAATGGCGTGAACCCGGGAGGCGGAGCTTGCAGTGAGCCGAGATTGCGCCACTGCACTCCAGCCTGGGTGACAGAGCAAGACTCCGTCTCAAAAAAAAAAAAAAAAAAAAGAAAAAAGAAAAAAGAAAAAAGGAAATAAACAGAAAAGTTGTTAAAGATGCTTTCCATTCTGTTGTGTGTGTATGTGTGTGGCAGGGTTTCACCCTGTCACTCAGGCTGGAGAGCAGTGGTGGGATCTCAGCACACTGCAACCTCCACCTTCCGGGTTCAAGCCATTCTCCTGCCTAGCCCTTTGAGTAGCTGGGAGCACCTGTAAAGGAGTATGCATGCCACCATGCCTGGCTAATTTTTGTATTTTTGGTAGAGATGGGGTTTCACCATGTTGGCCAGGCTGGTCTCAAACTCCTGACCTCAGGTGATCTGCCTGCCTTGACCTCCCACAGTGCCAGGATTACAGGTGTGAGCCACCATGCCTGGCCTCCATTGTGCTGGTGCTGTACACTGAACATGGTTGTTTTGTCCTCTTGCTTAGTCCATTCCATTCGTCCAAGTTCTCTTTGTTTTCTCCTCTGAGGACTCTCATGGATCTGATTCCTTAGTGGTTTGTGATTTCAGATTGTGAGCTCATCTTTGTGGGTTTCTCTTGGGTGTGTCTGATGTGTCTTGGCTTAAAAAATATCCTTCAGTGCACTTTCATGGCTGCCTCTATAGGAGCTGAGGGCCTCTAGTTGTTCTGGAAAGGGACTGTAAATCTGGATCCCACAGATTCTGGCCCTAGCGCATTTTCCCCATCCCACGGCTCAGGTGGGCAGCCCTCGTGTTTCACCACTTCCTGGTGAGTGTAGCTTTTCTTGTCCTGTTTCTACTGACGGAGAAGCTCTTCAAAATCCAGGCTTTATGCAGGAGGTTCCATTCCAGGTGCTCAGCCACACATGGACTTGTGCCCATATGGACATTGGAGCTCTCTAGTTCCATTTCTGGGTCTGAAATCCATGAACTATGAAGTCAGTTCTCCTCACTCTGGGTTTGATTTCTTCAGCTTTCAGGGATTCTCTTTCTTTTGTGCTTGGCTATATATATATATCATACACACACACACACACACACATTTATTAATATATACACACTATATATATTGTTTTATGAGTGTGTGCATGTGCATAGCTATAAATAAAATGAGATGACAAGTGTTTGTGATATTTTATCCTTCTAGAAGTCTTTTCACTGATTTCTAGGACTTAGCAATGGAAAAGAAATATCTGCCTTGGTAAGTCAGTACATTTCATTTTGTATTTGAGCCACATAACTTGTTGCATTTCCCTTTTTTGCTGAGACTGCTAGGGAGTTCAGTGTTCAATTTAATGGTCAATCATAGCCACAGTATTAGTTTGAGAATTTAAAAAGCCCTTTCTTCCATTTATATTATTCTTGATTTACCATTGCAATAGCTTTATTGTATATGTAATCTTATTGTAGCCTCCATAGTATGTCTTAGAAGATGCTAAGGTAAAGGATTATTAACAAAGAGATAAATCCCTCTACCCCACGAGCCATTCCAGTATACTGCTTATGCTATATCTGAACCTCCCTGGCTGTGATCAGTCACAACTGCCCCATGACAGCTCCAGCCTGCAAGGTTGCACTGCTTCAAAACATCTTGTGTATTGTTTTCTCATGAGCTTAGAATTGTTAGTGCAGCAGAAGGAACCTGGAATTTCTATCTGGGCGCACCTGAGGCTGAGTAGAAACCTCTACTCTGCCTCTTACCAGCTAAATGTGTGGAGTCTGCAATCTCTCAGCCTCAGTTTCCTTATCTGTAAAAAGGGGACAAGGATCTTTATGCCACAGAGCACTTGAGAGGATCAAGCAAGAAAATGCAAACAAGGTACTTGGTACATGAAAGCTGTACCTACAAAATTCCATTTGCCTTCCCGTTCCCTTTCTACTTGTGATTCCCACGTTCCTAGAAAGTCGCTGACACCACCACACACCCTTCCAGCTTCTTTGCCCCCTGCTTCCCACCCCCTCCCCCCTACTTTGTAGTGAACTGAGAGCCTTTGGCCTTGCCCGCTGTTGGTGAAGGCTCACTCCATGCCCTCTCCCCAACCGTGTGTGAGCCTCGGGGGAGACTTGCCTGGCATTGTCATGGAGACATCCACTTGGCACAGCCCTGAGAGCCTGGCAGCTGGGCAGGGATTGGATGGCATGTGAGAAGGTGGCCAGCTCTGGAGGTGGGTTGCCTCACAGACCGGCCTGCCCCTCACTCTCCAGGGGTGGCTGGAAGACCTGGCAGATGAGAGCAACTCATGGGGCCTTGTCCCTGTCTGTTTCCCCGCCTCCCTCTCATGCTTGCTCTCCTCTCTCTGCCCCGCTTTCTCAACCTGCCTGGCTGCCTCTCCCGGAGTCTCCCTGCCTCTGTCTCCAGCTTGGTCTCTGGTCACTTTCCCAGTATCTCCTTACGCTCTCGCCTGTCATCGCCTTTCCTGCCTCTGTCTGCTCTCTCCTGTGCCGTGCACTCAGGGTGCTCACCCTATGAGCACCTCTCTGGGCAGAGACCCTGCTCCTCCCTGCCCAGCACCCCACTCTGGCTCATTCCCAAGGCTCTAGGAAAGGAGGAGACCCTGTCTGGAGGCCTGGCTGCCTCTTGGAGAAAGCCCCATAGGTTCCCGAAAGATGTGGAGCCAGAAAACCTTATTAGTCTGGTCCTACTCACACTTTCACTAGAAGAATCCTTATTAACGGTGCTGGTTAAAATGCAGACTCTCAGTTTGCACTGCGCAGAGACTCCGGGTCCATAGGTCGAGGGTGGGGCCTGGAATGTGGATTTTCAACACAACTCCTGAGAAGTCTGATTCAGGGGTTTTCTGGGCCACATGCAGGGAGCTCTGTGGGGGTCCCAGGGCTGCTTCTCCTCTGCCTGCGCCGGGGCAGCTGGGGCCTCCTGGCTCCCTGTCTACCACTCTTCATGAGGCTTCACTCTCAGTGAGGCCGACAGGAGACAGACTGAGAGACAGGAAGACTCCACAGACTCAGGGATCAGGCCAGAGATGGTGGCGATGCAGTGCGTGAGCCTCGGGCTGGGAATCTTCAGCCCTGTGTCGAATCCCAGCTCTGCCCGCTGCCCGCCAGATGACAGGTCCCATAACTTCCTGTCTCTTTCTCTGCAAATTGGGGTGGACAAGACATCTCCACAGCTTGGGAGGATCGATGAGGTAATGAGCAAAGAAGGGCTCTGAAGAGCTGATGTTTCTAGACATGTATCCAAAAATGATGAATGTGTTAAATAAACAACCAAAAAAAACAAAACAAAACAAAACCAAACCCGACGATGGCAATTCCCAGCCACTTCATCTGCATCAAAGCATCCCTCAGATGAGCCCTGCTGTCCCCCGGAGCACTGGCTGCTTCTTTCCAGATATTTGCCTTTCTTTGTGCTCTCCCTGTGCAGGAAGGGAAATCCTGTCCCTTCCTGCACAAGGTCCAGCAGGACTTGTGGTTCCAAGTCCCCTCTGCCCTTCTCTTGGACTCCACACATCGCAGACTGTGTGGTGCTTTCTTACCTCTGGCCACATCTGCCCTGGCCCTGCACCCTGTGGCTTTTAGCAAGACAGGTCTGGAGAGCTTAGGAGTGGGAGAAGGAGGTGGTGTCCTGCTGTGCTAGTTGGGGGCACACCCACCTGCAGGGTGTCCAGAACCCTAGAGAATCAGCCATTCTCTCCCTCACAGGCACTATCAGAGCAGCATGGCAAAAAGGAATTTAATAGCAGGAAACAAGAGCAAAGCAGGGATTTGCTCTGTGGGCTGCGAAGGAGGCTGGGATTTGCTTTTGTCATGGGACCTTCCTTTCTAGGCTCCTTTGGACTGCAGAACCCTTTGGGTTCCTCCCTAGTCTGGCCACTCCCTTCATTCTGGGTTCCTAAAAGAGCTTCCCTCACAAATTCCTTGGATTTTAGCCTCAGAGAAGCTCTGGAGCTGGACTGACCTGGTCCAGAACCCCTTTCAGCCTCTTCTTATCTGTGTCTCAGTTTCCATTCTGTGCCTCAGTTTTCTCATCTGTAAAATGTGGATAACAACAGGACCTCCCTCCTGCAGTTGTTGAGATGACTAAATAAGATACAGCATGCCAAGTGCTGAGAACAGTGAACCCAGGAGGCACCTGCTATTTCATGCCAGCTGCTGTCACAATCTCCACATTCCAATGACCTGACATCATACAGGTTTGTTTCTTGCTAGTGTCACAGTCCCATAAAGTGGTGGACAGCTTTCCATGTGGTGTTTCAGGGATTCTAGCTCCTTCTGTCTTGTTTCGCTGCCATCTTCTAGAGTTGTGCCATCCAGTAAACTATTTAAATTTAAAGTAATTAAAAATCATCAACATTAAAAATTCAATTCCTCAGCTGCACTCTCCACATTTCAGGTGTGCAGTAGCCGCATGTGGCTTGTGGCTACCAGATTGGACAGCGCAGACAGAATCTTCCATTCTTGCAAGAAGTTCCATTGATGAGTGCTATCTAGAGTCTCCTTGGGGGACTTTGCTGGGTCGTCTGCATTGAGGCATTCACAAATATGTGAGTCTCACACAGGGTTCCCCATGGGCCAGGCCTGGAAGCGGTGAGTATCACTTCTGCCCTGTCTCCTTGGCCAGAAAGCCCCGAATTAACCTGGCCCCAACAGAATCAGCAGGCTTCAGCATGGCACTCAAACCCTTCACAACTGGATCCAATGCATCTGTCCATTTCCCATCGCTATTCCATTCTTACAGCCTCACCCCCACAAGCGGGTGAAGGAAAGAGAGAGCACTGGCCACTGGCATACTGTGGAACCTCTCAGAAGACTCTGGTACCTCCTTTCTAGAATGTTCAGCCAACTTCCCCTCACATCTCCTTGGCCTAAAGTCAGCCCCATGGCCATTCCTGAACAATTCTGTGGCCAGAAGAATGCCCCGGGCCAGTTGGCTCTGCTGCTGCACATGGCAGAAGGCTGCAGGAGACTCCAGGGGGCAGGCCACTGGGCCCCGGCAGAGCCCCACCTGTGCCTGGTGCTCTGCTGGACCCTGGAGGTGCAAGTCTGACCTTGGGATGGTCTCTGCCGCCAGGAAGTTCAGAGCCCTGTAGCAAATCCTACTTGTAAACGAGAAGGTGCCAGCACTGGGTACATGTGAGGGTCGGAGGCAGGACACTGGGGACTGTGAGCTGAATGGTACGGCATCTCCAGGCACCATCCCGTGGGGCCTCAAGAACCTTGATGGTTCATGTTTAGATGCTCTGATTTTTGTGCTTTTGAGTACAAAAGCATCTCCGATTTTCCAAAAGAGTAAGAATGACTCTGCTGGGCCACTGCTTGTTTCTCTCTCCTTTTTCATTCTTAACTCCCTGGGTGCTTCCTCTTCTCACCCAGCCTGGCCTCCCTTGCTTCTCTTGTCCTCCCGCGTGCTGAGTTTTAGCTTTCTAGGTGCTTTTTCACATTACTCCCTGCTTAACGAATGTAGAGTGCTTTATTTATTTATTTATTTATTTATTTTGTCAGAGGCGCCCAAGCATTTAGCAGTTACCAATGATCAACAGTACATTTTGCAAACAAGTAATAAATTTTAACAGCAATTTGTCTACGAATTGTGACCTTTTGATGATGTATTTGATTTTTCCCGAGAAGTTGAACTTCTTTGTCATCCAAGTTTGACTCATATTTTAATTTTTTTAAAAGCAAATGGTCTGTCTAACACACTGCAACATTGAGCTGATTGCGAATGCTATTTTGGTTGCAGTCAATATTTCTAATTTATGCCGTTCGAGATACACAGGGAGCCCCCGGCCCACTTTGCTAACAGCTGCAAATCCACACATCTCTGCTCCTGACATTTTATACTTTGTAGTTTTCTTAATGTTATATGGATTTTTTTTTTAAAGGGAAGAATAATTATGCCAGTGCCTTTTAATGATGCACTTTTAACCAAAGATAAAACACGTCCCCGCTTCTCTCCATTCTACCCTTTTGGCCTGGGTGTTGCAGATCACTTTCCTATGGAAAAGGTTGTCGACTCTTTGAATCCCCCAACTGGCACATTACTTTGTGTTAATTACCTCAGGACGAGAGAGTGGCTCAGAAGCAATCATCTTTGTTTGTTAACACACCCTAGCTGCGGCACCACTCTCCATAAATAAAACATAACTGAGATTACAATGTCATGTTCACCGGGACTTCAGACCTCGGTAACTGCTCTAGTAGAATGCACAAAACATCCCTCGGCAGCTGGTCTCCCAGAGATGCGGTACAGACAGGACGGCTTCTCATTCCTCAGTCACCCCGTGCCCACCAGGCCCTAGCTGCATCTGTAATCCCCTGGTGTTCTTCTGCTGGTAAGGCTGGCAGGAAGCTGACTGTTTCTCCTCTAACTTAAAAGGGTTAGGCTTGTAAATATGCAATGATATTTTTAGCCACTTGGAAAAGGTTGGAATGGACTAACATCATGCGAAACGGTGGTCAGGAATTTAGCATGCATGAATTGTAGAAATATCTAAAGTGGCCAGGCGCGGTGGCTCAAGTCTGTAATCCCAGCACTTTGGGAGGCTGAGATGGGCAGATCACAAGGTCAGGAGATCGAGACCATCCTGGCAAACACGGTGAAACCCCGTCTCTACTAAAAAATACAAAAAACTAGCCGGGCGAGGTGGCGGGCACCTGTAGTCCCAGCTACTCAGGAGGCTGAGGCAGGAGAATGGCATAAACTCGGGACATGGAGCTTGCAGTGAGCTGAGATCCGGCCCCTGCACTCCAGCCTGGGCGACAGAGCGAGACTCTGTCTCAAAAAAAAAAAAAAAAAAAGAAATATCTAAAGTGACCCTTAGACAGAGATCTCTATTGATTTATTTATTCATGCCAGTTTCTTGTTACACACACACACACACACACACACACACACACACACACACACACACGGAAAAAGGAGAGATGGTTAATACGAAATATGTTCAATAAATTAGAACAATATGAACAGTAAGATTAGGCCAAATGCCAATTTGAAGAGAAGAAGTAAGATGAAAACTCGCAAGGCACAGGGTTCTAGAGTTTGATTTTCAAGTTTGGCTCAGAGCTTCCCAGCTGTCAATGGGAAAAGAGATATAGTGAGTACCGTCATCAGTGTGGAAAGAAACACAGTCGTTCTTCTTCAGGAGGAGCAAAGTGTTTCCTGGCACTTTAATGTGAAAGCAGTTTCTCTTACGGGTCCTCATATAGAGTTGTGTTCCTCAACGTGTGGCCCACAGCCCACTGGTGGGAGGTGACAGTCTTCTGGACAGTCAGAAACTGATTAAAATGCACATTCAGAATCCAGTTCTTCGAAGTGAGTGATGCACAATCCTATTTGTTTTTGTTGTTATGCATGACTGATGTCTACTTCGTAGTAATTCACTGAGTTACTAAAGGTTACCCAAATATAGTTCTCATAAATTAGTTAGTGCATTACTAGAGTTTACCAAGAACTCTATTTTAGCATTCTATCAGGAAGTCTGACTTCCTGGTAGTATTGCAAAGTCCCTGGCAATATTCTTGGCTAAAACCCTCTTAGCCAAGAACATAGGCAAAGAGCTCAAATTTCTTTAATTTTGAGGACTCATACTTTGTTCTTACTGAATTATCAATGTGGTCTTGAATTCATGTGGTTTTTAATAGTTTCTAGTATTATATTCATAAAAATATTGGTAGAAGAGCTTTTAGGTTTTAATTTTGTTCATCTTTTTTTTCTTGGTAATTGCTTTGGAAAATGGACATGGGTAGGGTAATGAACTGCAAGATAATTTGCTCCACCTAAGCAGATGTGAGACAGAGGAGTTGAGAATCCTTTATAAAAGGAACCACAGTAGGCCTCAATGGCATACCTACAGCCATGTAGTTCAGGAAGAGAATGCAGTAATCCTACGTGTGTTCACCTAGAAACAGAACTTTATTTTAAACTACATGCAGCAAAACGGAGAAAATTAAGAGGAAAACTAAATCTACAATTGCAGTTGGAGATTTCAATATTCCTGTCTTGACACTTGATGAAACAAATAGAAAATGAATAAAAGTGTAGAAGACATCACTTTCAACTAATACTGTTAACTCATTGACCTACTTGACATTTAGATAACACTTCAATCAACAAAAGCCAAATGCACATTCTTCTGAGGAATGCAAGAAACATTCACCAAGGCAGATTATATTTTGGGCTATGAAACAAGTCTTAATAAAATTAAGTGTTTAAAAATAATACAAATAGGTTTTCTGACTATAATAGAGTTAAGCTAGAAGGCAGCAACAAAACAATATCTGAAAAATCTCAAAATATTTGTAAATATCATACATCTCAATAATTCATGGGCCAGAGAATAAAATTACAAGGAAAATGAAAAAATATTTTGAACTGAATGAAAATGTAAACAAAACATCAACATTTATGAGATACAACTAAATTAGTACTTAAGGAGAAATTTATAGCATTAAATGCTTCTATTAGAAAAGAAGGTCTCAAATCAGTGATCTAACATTCCACTGTAAAAAACCAGAAAAAAATAGAGCAAACTAAACAAAAAATAGCGGAAACTAAAAAAAAAAAAAAAAAAAAAAAAAAAAAAGTAAAAAAAACTGGGACAGAAGAAATAATAAACATAAGAGAAAAAAGGATT